>NC_056728.1:1077120927-1077261247 GCF_019279795.1 Protopterus annectens | reverse complement strand
AATAATTAAGCAGAAACACTTATGGAAAACATTAAATTCAGAAGCTGATAAAAAAAAACGATAAATACAAGTGCTTTATCGAAACAAGAAACAGAACGTAGTGCGGAAGGTCAAAAAAACAGCGGAGATTAACAGGAACAGGCTTTCAATGACCAATTCTAACTCCGGGTACTACAATGCTACATCAAGGCAATTCCACGGAACTAAAATACAGAAGGTAAAGACAACTGTTTGAAGGCAAAAAGTGTTTAAACTGCACCAGGAAAAAGAATATTTATCAGTTGCAATGAACACAGAAACTAAAAAGCAAACAGAACGCTTAACTTATGCTAAAATAAAATAACATAATTTTTTAAATAGAAACAATATAAAAGATTAAGTCAGTAACAGTGATAAATAACTATGAAAACAGTTAAAGCTTGCTCTAGGTAAGCAGTAGAAGGTAAAACAAATATAAAAAAACAGCAGGATACTTAATCAGGAAAGCAGTCGCTTTTTTCAGTTCTCTGTAGCCAGGAAGACTCAACAGGACCAAGTGGAGCTGTGTCTGAGCAATATGGCTTCAAAAAAATGTCAGAGGCAGATTTCAACCAGGGAACTTCAAAAGAGCTGGAAATGGTCCAAAATGACCAATTACTACAGCTTCTTATGCTGAGGTCACTTCCGTCAAGGACAGGTAGGCTATTCAAGGCTCCCCACTCCCACTGGTGAGCTAAGAAACTTCCTTCGATCCAAGTAAGGCAGTGGACAACACAGGAACTACAACACAGCCCAGGATACAGCAAGGCCTGTAAACTGGTCTAACTAGTTTAGGAGAGGCAGGAAAACAAGGAATATGTTTTTGTTTTGAAATAGAAACACACAGAAATGCAGAAAAGGCAATAAGTCAGTAGTACAGGCTAGCACACTTTAGTGGGCAGCCAAACAATTAAATTAAACAGCAAACAAACACTTTTCAACTTGAATTAGACTAATTTCGACTAAAATGTACTTTTAAGTGCAGATAATAAAAATGCAATAAATAACTATGAAAACAGTTAAAGCTTGCTCTAGGTAAGCAGTAGAAGGTAAAACAAATATAAAAACAGCAGGATACTTAATCAGGAAAGCAATGGGTTTTCTTCAGTGCTCTGGAGCGAGGAAGACTGAACAGGACCCGTGGAGCTGTGTCTGAGCAATATGGCTTCAAAAAAAAAAATGCCAGAGGCAGATTTTAACCAGGGAACTTCAAAAGAGCTAGAAATGGTCCAAAATGACCAATTACTACAGCTTCTTCTGCTGAGGTCACTTCCCTCAAGGACAGGTAGGCTATTCAAGGCTCCCCACTCCCACTGGTGAGCTAAGAAACTTCCTTCTATCCAAGTAAGGCAATGGACAACACAGGAACTACAACACAGCCCAGGATACAGCAAGGCCTGTAAACTGGTCTAACTAGTTTAGGAGAGGCAGGAAAACAAGGAATATTTTTTTTTTTGGTTTTAAATAGAAACACACAGAAATGCAGAAAAGGCAATAAGTCAGTAGTACAGGCTAGCTCACTTTAGTGGGCAGCCAAACAATTAAATTAAACAGCAAACAAATACTTTTCGACTTGAATTAGACTAATTTCAACTAAAATGTACTTTTAAGTGCAGATAATAAAAAATGCAGTAAATAATTATGAAAACAGTTAAAGCTTGTTCTAGGTAAGCAGTAGAAGGTAAAACAAATATAAAAAACAGCAGGATAGTTATTCAGGAAAGCAGTCGCTTTCTTTCAGTTCTCTGTAGCCAGGAAGACTCAACAGGACCACGTGGAGCTGTCTCTGAGCAATATGGCTTCAAAAAAATGCCAAAGGCAGATTTCAACCAGGGAACTTCAAAAGAGCTAGAAATGGTCCAAAATGACCAATTACTACAGCTTCTTGTGCTGAGGTCACTTCCCTCAAGGACAGATAGGCTATTCAAGGCTCCCCACTCCCACTGGTGAGCTAAGAAACTTCCTTCTATCCAAGTAAGGCAATGGACAACACAGGAACTACAACACAGCCCAGGATACAGCAAGGCCTGTAAACTGGTCTAACTAGTTTAGGAGAGGCAGGAAAACAAGAAATATATATATATTTTTGGGTTTTAAATAGAAACACACAGAAATGCAGAAAAGGCAATAAGTCAGTAGTACAGGCTAGCACACTTTGGTGGGCAGCCAAACAATTAAATTAAACAGCAAACAAACACTTTTCGACTTGAATTACACTAATTTCGACTAAAATGTACTTTTAAGTGCAGATAATAAAAAATGCAGTAAATAACTATGAAAACAGTTAAAGCTTGCTCTAGGTAAGCAGTCGAAGGTAAAACAAATATAAAAAAACAGCAGGATACTTAATCAGGAAAGCAGTCGCTTTTTTCAGTTCTCTGTAGCCAGGAAGACTCAACAGGACCACGTGGAGCTGTGTCTGAGCAATATGTATATATATATATATATATATATATATATAAATGATTATGGGATGGGTAACGGCACTCTTCCATCAAACAGGATAGGTTAATTCAAGCACCAAAAGGGAAATTGGCTAGGTTTAAAATCACTTACTTATTAACCTATAGGTTAGCCACATCTTTTCCACAAAGTTTACCCACCCTTAGGTTAAGCATCCTTACAACATAAATGAAAGACAGAAAGCAAATGCATGCACATACTCGTCTTAACAGTATTAGATCAATTCTTATGCTTCTTACTTCTCTGCAGTAAAATAGTCAAATAGGTGTTTTTCTGCCCTGCATTTCTGTCAGGATGCATTTATATAAAGAGAAGGAAGAAACCCCTGTAACACCTTGCTCTGAAAAAGATTAAAAGGCCATCCTCATCCTGCAAAGATTATCCCCCAGATTTTGCAAGCCCTGCACAGTGTGCAGGACTAGTGCAGGAGCTCCAGCAGGCAATAGGTCTACTGTGCGATCCAGGAATAACCTGTAGGGGCGTGCATGAGCACTCCTGCACTAGTCCTGCATGTACTCAGCCCCTGTATGAAAATTACCCTATTTGCAGGAGAAATCCATGCAAATGAGGTGAATTTGTGATCCAGGAAGCTGGAAACCAGCTGTGCAGGACTAGTGTAATATGCAGAAATGTACTCCACCAGTAACGGAGTACATTTCTGCAAATTACAAAACAGAGCCATGACAGCACCAAATAAAGGGAGGATATCATGTATAAAGCATGCCACTGGCCAACTATAAGCCACTGGCATGGAAAACGCTTGCAAAAATAAAAAATCAACTTTTAATTATTTTTAGCCGATCTCGGCTGTTTAAGCGTAGGGCAGCGGCGAGCAAATGGGATCGGGGGGAAAATAAGGAAAAAAACATAAAATAAGCATCTTAACCAAAATCACTATTTTGCCACTATACTCAATGGCAGGCAGAAGACAACATGGCCAGTGAATAGTGGTTGCTAAGGGGGGAGGCTCAATGTGGGACATGTAACTATGCATTAGCAGGCAATCCGATGCAAATGAGGGAAATGATACTGAATCCCAGATTTCCCCTGCATGCTAGTCAGCACCCAACAGTGTAAGAGCAGGAATAGTTTGGTGCAAACTTAGGAGTTAGCTGACATCATAGGAGGGTGCGTCAGGCATACTGTAAGTGGATTGGAGCCCTGTGGCTTGGGTTTAAGGGTGTGTGTCTGAGGCTGCCTAGCACTCTTTTCATTTCCTAAGCGTGTGTGGGTGCCGCACACCAGGTTTTAAAGGGAAAAAAAGTAAACCAGGAAATAGCAGCTCTGTGCACATTTGAGCACTTTGTTTGTGCAGAATGTCCCAGGCCTTAAATAGGAAGGCAATGGGAAGGGAAAACAGCAGTAGGGAGGTAATCTAGGAGAACAAGCATAGCTGGTAGGTGAAATGTATCAGAATCACACAATTACAGAGGCAGCAGACCAGCCCAGCCCAGAACACTACTATAAACTATGCAAACACCTTTCCCTCTGGTTTGTCACATACTCTACACCACCGGTGTATACAAGAGGGGGTATTTTAACAAACCAAACAACAAAATGATAGAGGCTGCAATAGCTATCATACAACAACATGTGGAAGAGGCTGAGGGTGGTGAGGATGTGAATGCTGTCGACCAACCCACAGTGAGGAGACATAGAAGAGTGTACAGACCCAGGTTAACCTACCAGGGGCTACATGAGCTGGAGATAGTGGAGTGCTATAGGGTGGACAGTGAGCTCTTACAGCAAATTGTTGAGCTGGGCCGGCCACGTCTGACACACACAACTAACAGAGGGTAACCCATCCCCATGGATACCAAGGTATGTGTAGGCCTAAGAATACTAGCTACAGGTACTTTCCAAAGGCCAAATGGGGATATGATGGGGATCTCACAGGAATCAGCATCCAGGGTACTCCACCAGTTCCTGGATACCATCTCAGAACATGCCGGTGAGCACGTATATTTCCCCAACACCCATGAGGCATTGGCCAGAAATATGCAACTGTTCCACGAAATAGCAGAATACCCTGAGGTAGTGGGTGCTATAGACTGCATGCGCATATGCATTAGAGCACCATCCAGTGAGCGGGCTAGGGTCTACATCAACTGCAAGGTCTTCTCCTCCATCAAATGCCAGGTCATGTGCAATGCCCAGGGCATAATAATGAATGTGTGTGCTGGCTGCCCAAGAAGCTATCACAATTCCCACATCTGGCATTTGATGCAGCTGTACCAGAGATTTGCCAATGGGGACATCCCTTACGATCACCTAGTGGGGGATGCTGGTTACACACTGGAGCCGTGGCTGATGACACCCATCAAAAATGCACACACACCCGAACAAGAACTCCATAATGAGGCACACGCACAGACCAGAATTATAATAGAGCATATGTTTGGGATGTTCAAGTCATGGTTCTGGTGCCTGGACACATCTGGTGAAGCTTTGCAGTACTCATCAGCTACATGTATCCAAATCGTCATTGTATGTGCCATGCTACACAATATGCGGAAACAGCTGCAGCAGGAACAGCACTGGGCAGGGCCACACAGCGCCCCACCATTGCCAAGGCCTGCACAGGCACAGAGTGATTCAGAGGAGGAACAACCTGAGCCTGCCCCAGTAGGCAGAAGGAGATGTGCCCAGTATGCCCTGACCTTGGCAAAGAGGCAACGCATAGCACATACACTAACACAGGAGGGACTCAGAGAATGACACCTCTCT
Source organism: Protopterus annectens (assembly GCF_019279795.1). Classification (NCBI taxonomy): domain Eukaryota; kingdom Metazoa; phylum Chordata; order Ceratodontiformes; family Protopteridae; genus Protopterus; species Protopterus annectens. Next base: position 1,077,256,039 of record NC_056728.1, on the reverse strand, counting down.
CTGACTTGCACATACAGTAAAAGGGATGACACTACCTATGCTCAACCATGTGTAGGGAATGTACTATGTGCATCTGACATAGGCTGCCCTGCAGCACCACCCTGAATACTGGCACACCCACAAGGTAAGTCACTCAACCTACCAATTGCCAAATGGAGTAGTATGTGTTGTTACCTATATCTATGGTATCGATGTGAGCATGCAAGGGAATCAGATGGCTGAATGGTATGCCAGCAGATAGCAGACACCTATAGAGGCACCATGAGATCTGTAACAAATACTGGTGTCACCATAGTAGCCAGTACTACACAGGGCGACAAAACCCACAGCAGAAAATGTGTTGGGCCACATGTGTGTCCAAATGATTCACACATGCCAATCGGAGAGGTACACATACCCAACAACAGTTTCAGCCAGTAGGACAGGTGTAGACAAACACAAACAAAGGCTGTGCTATGGCCTCTGAATGATGCCTATAGGTGCCCCCCCCCAAGCCTACACAGACAGACTACATCAGGTCAGGCAGTGGGATGTTAGTTCTGAAGGGTAGGAAGTCAGAAACTAATATGTAGGTCAATCAAACCTAACAACTGTAGCACACTGATATGCCGCTAGTCAGCATGCTAGGTTAGAATACAGTACAGTCATAGCAAATGTGTACAAGTGTCAGGTCTGCCCCCCCATCCTATGTAGAAATGTAGTAACAGTCAGGTGTCCCCCCCCAATCCTGTGTAGAAATGTAGAAATAGTCAGATGTGCCCCCCAATTATGTGTAGAAATGTAGAAACAGTCAGGTGTCCCCCCCCCCAAATCCTATGTAGAAATGTAGTAGGAGTTAGGTATGCCCCCCCACTCCTATGTAGACATGTAGAAACAGTCAGGTGTGCCCCTTCCCCCAATCCAGTGTAGAAATGTAGCAACAGGTGTGCCCCCTCCCTACCTATGTGCAGAAATGTAGAAACAGACAGGTGTGCTCCCTCCCCCAATCCTGTGTAGAAATGTAGAAACAGTCAGGTGTGCTCCCCCCAACCCTACTTAGAAATGTAGTAACAGCCAGATGTGCCCCGCCAAACCTATTTAGAAATGTAGTAACGGTCTGTTGAGCCCCCCCCCAATCCGATGTACACACGCCGTAACATTCAGGTGTGTCCACACACAACCCTGTGTAGAAATGTAGTAACATGTATGTGTAGATATAATACTAGTGGAACACAGATGCCCAGTGGTGGCCAAGGTAGCAGGATAGATTGTAGCATTTGCACAATATGCAGATATGTGTGTGTTAGGTTGGTGTGTGTTTCATATTGTGTGACAGTGGTCAGTATGTATGCATGTTGAGGTATGACCTGGTGGCCATTGCCCACTACTTCTGATGACAGGGGCAAGTCCTCACAACTGCAGTGCCTAAGACAATTCCCACCAGTATAACACATGCTAGCAGTAAGCCATTGTAAATATATGGTGGTAATATGTGTCACCGTCTGAAAGATTGACATGGCATGGCTATTGGGCTAAATATACAAGCAGTACACATGGGAAAGTACCCCAGACATACAGTATATATTGTGTAACTGTGAAATGGACACACCCTTGGAATTATACAAATAGGTATGCATCACATTATCTGGACCTGTAGTAGGGGATACCGGTGTTGTCTGCCCGAACACTTGCAGATCACAAAGAAGGTAGGACTGATGTATTGGGACACAGCTGATGTACCTGCACATGCCAGCATAACTGGAATGCCCCATCCATATCTGTGTGTCAGATGAAAGTAGTGTCCATAGGACACATGCACCCAGCTCACTCAAACACCACCCACAGGTACCTCTCTGGTCTTATCCCTGCTGTGGAGAATGGGTACAATATGACCTCACCTGTATATGGCAATAGCAAAAGAACGCAGCATGCAGTGCAAGTGTCCCATGCAGGTGTGTCCCTAGCCATAGGTAGCACTGCCAGCATCCACACCAGCTGATCAAGACTAATAGAAGGTATTGGTATGAACACCTAGCACACCTACCCTGTCATCCCAGTAGAATATACTGTATGGCGATCTGAGACTGTAGGACTGACAGAATGCAACGGCCTTACCACATCTGGCCCACATCAACACCAAATGTCCCACAGGGCTCTGCCAAAGGCCTGTGTCTCACACATACTGCCAATGCATGTTATGTTATGGAAACCCAAATAACAACATACCTCACTCCACATAAGCCATATGCAAGGCCATGTGGACAAACCACAGTAACATGTCCACCATGTCCCACTGCATGAACTGTGGACCAACATCAAAACACAGCTGTGATGGGGTGATAACCTTAGGGAAAGTATCAGAGAATGTATGCATAATGTATGGAAGAGGATAGAATAACAGAGGGGAGTGGGAGCATGGGAAGCATGGAATATGCAAGGTCCGACACAAAGCTGTGTGCACACACTATCCCTGGCTGCAAACAGATAAATGAGTGGCTACATAATTGTCCATACACCACAATAGGGGTAATGTCCTGAATCATAGCCCCTGCCTCTGGGTAACCTGTGTGAATCTGTAGAGCTGTGAGGTATTGCCACAGCAAGATAAGGCCATACTGTCATGTTGATGGATGTACAAGTATGGGATTCTCTGCCAGCACTGTATCAAGGTGCTGAATCAGATACACAGACCCAGCAGCAAGTGTCTACAGCTCTCCCTCCAGAATGGCAATACCGGACACAGCTGCAGTCACCCTTGTCCCCCAAGACATCACTGTGAGCAAGAATGTCCACCTGACAGTACATGAGAACAGAAAACATCACAGTGTATAACAGTACATATCTGAATATCTTTGCTAACAGCAGTACCGTGTACCTGAAGCAGCACAGACACAATCACCTAGAGTTCACACTATCCCCTGCACAATCTGTCCTCATATTGCCAAATGATCGACAAATACCCTGCAAAAACAGTTTGCTACCTGTAGGTATACAACATAAAGGTCTGCACTGGAGTACTAACTACCTGGAATTGATCCATACATTCAATACAGAAGGGCATACTGGGCATGCTGACACACTTAGAGAAATGAAGACAATGTCAGACAACAACATACTAAAAGGTCATACTGGGCATGCTCACACACTTAAACAAATGAAGCCCATGTCTGCAAACAACAGTGGACCATACATATCTGTCAGTTGCAGATGTTAGTGCATACACTCCTCAGTATGCACCAGTCATGCTTGGCACACACAGTGGATAGGAATACAGACATATATCCAAGGACAACACACTATAATACCCCAAAAGTAGACGTACATAGATGTGTGGAAGAGAGTGACTGTGACAAGGAGCCATCCATCATGAGGCCTTTCCCACCCAGCACACAGCCAAATGGCTACAACCACATGAGGTGTAAATGTCACTCACTGTAGACAATAGCCACCAGTATCCATCAGCATTACAGACTATGTGGTGCAAGTGCTAGCTGTGCAACATGACTGTACAAGGATGTAGTCATCTAGCAGCTGTATACACGTACCTGCGGAATATACCCCTGCGTGTGCCTGCATTTGGTGTGTCAACCTCTAGATGAATGGGTTATGGCCCATGCATATACACTGCCCTCTCCATAGCCCTACTATGACAAATCCACTGAGGTCATCCACTTTGAAATACACCTTTGGGAAAGGTGTATGCCAGCAATTTCCATGGCACATCCTATAACTGCGTACTACTGTAGTGTGATAAACTAGTTAAGTAAAAGATCTAATCCCAGACATGGTAGCTGTATGTGTTTTTGTGTAGACAGCAATGCTTTTTAGGCTAGTCACACTCACTAAAATTCAAATGCCCTACTTTGGCAAGGCTGCTGATGTCATTCACTGTGAAATACACCTTTGGGAAAGGTGTAGGACAGTAATCTCCATGGTGCATCCTATAACTGAGTACTGCTGTAGTGTGATAAACTACGTAAGTAGGAGTTCTAATCCCTGACAGGGCAAGTGTGTGTTTGTGTCCCTGTCTTTGTAGGGAGCAATGTATTTTAGGCTACTTATACTCACTGCAATTCAAATGCCCTACTTTGGCAAGGCTGCTGATGTCATTCACTGTGAAATACACCTTTGGGAATAGAGTAGCCCAGTAATCTCTGTGGCACATCCTATAACTGTGTACTGCTGTAGTGTGATAAACTAGTGAAGTAGGAGTTCTAATCCCAGACATGGCAACTGTGTGTGTCTCTGTCTCTGTCTGTGTAGGGAGCACTGCTTTTTAGGCTATTCACACTCACTACAATTCAAATGTCCTACTTTTGCAAGGCTGCTGATGTCATTCACTGTGAAATACACCTTTGGGGAAGGAATACTCCCGTAATCCTTGTGGCGTATCCTATAACAGTATAATGCTGTAGTGTGATATAGAACTATGGTAGGGCTTCTATTCCCACACATGGCAGGTGTGGGTGTTTGTGCATGTGTTTCTATGTCTGTGTAGGGTGCAATGCTTTTTAGGCTAGTCACACTCACTACAATTCAAAAGCCCTATTTGGCAAGCCTTCTGATGTCATTCACTGTGAAACACACCTTTGGGGAAGCAGTACTCCAGTAATCCCTGTGGTGTGTCCTGTAACAGCATAATACTGTAGTGTGATATAAAACTCTGGTAGGGGTTCTATTCCCACACATGGCAAGTGTGGATGTTTGTGTTTCTACATCTGTGTAGGGAGCAATCCTTTTTAGGCTAGTCACACTCACTACAATTCAAATGCCCTACTTTGGCAAGCCTGCTGATGTCATTCACTGTGTAATACACCTTTGGGGAAGGAGTACTCCAGTATAGTGCTGTAGTGTAATAAACTAGTTAGATAGAAGTTCTAATCCCAGACATGGCAGGTGTGTGTGTGTGTGTGTGTGTGTGTGTGTGTGTGTGTGTGTGTGTGTGTGTGTGTGTGTGTGTGTGTGTGTGTGTGTGTCATATCCTGTGTGGAGGTGGCTGTGAGTGTGTAACAACTGGACTCATTGTGTAGCAGGTTTTGCAAATTTCTTATATGGTGGCCCTAGTATATGTCACAATGAACACCTTACAGGGATAACAGATGTAAAATAGCCAAAAGTATGGGGTGCAAATCCATACCCCTACATGTGACATCAAGGCCTGGCAAACAAAGTTAGCAACTCTTGTATTACCCAGAGAACACTCTCAACCCATTTCTCATATACACACACACACACACACACACACACACACACACACACACACACACACACACACTTTCCTAATCAACAACCGTTATGTTGGTAGTACCCTGTATATTGCCCACTGATAGTAACCATGGTGTGAATGCAGTGGGCTACAGAGGGTATGGCACCCTGTCTATCAGTCCAATAGGCACATCCATGCAGACAGTGCACCTCCCCTATGTTCCCCAGTGGAAACCTGCAACACCTGTGGTGCCATCATATGTGACCAACAAAGGACGCACCATGCCTTAAACACATGCCCTGCATGGACAGATGCCACTGATTAACTAAGGATAGGGCATTAAGCTCAAGAATTCATAGGAAGCAGACATTTTCCAATTCATATTTGGAATATACGAGTGCACATCCTTCCTTTCAGAAAAAGTCCATAATTAAGGGACAATTGGTCAGAGCGGCCAGAATAGTCAGCTCTGATTTAATTTTCCTAGAAGAGGTTAATTTTATTTTGGACATGTTTAAGGCAAGGGGTTACCTTGTTGATTTATTGGGAGAAATTAGTAATGAAGTAGTTGAGAAGAGAAATAAAGGTTTTTACAAACCAATTTTGGTTTATGGAAAGGACACAAGTAATGTGACTAGATCAAATTTTGATTTCAAAACCCAAGTGGGATTTATTGTATGTTACAATCGAGATGTGCATAGAATAGCAGAAGTTATTTATAATAACTGGGACATATTACAATTTGAGAACAACATAGCCTAGAAGGTAGGGGTTAAACCATTCATTATATACAAGAAGGATAGGTCTTTTAAGGACATTTTTGAGAGGAATAAACATCAGTATGGTGGGGGTACTTGTAGAGCTAAAGGAAATTTTAAGTGTCAGCATTGTAATTTTTGTCCTTATATATTAGAGACAGGTGAAAATTTTGAACTGAATGGAAAGATTTTGAATTTGTATGGCCATTAGAATTGTGGTACTGCTAATGTAGTTTATTTGGCCAAGTGCATAAAATGTCAAATATTTTATGTGGGAAAAACACTAAGGCTATTTAAAAACAGAATTAGTAAATCTTTATTGGACATTAAACATAAAAAACAAACAAATGCACTGGCCCAACATATTCAGGAATATAATGACCACAGTTTAAAATTTTTAGTGATACAACAGGTGCCTAAGGATTCATAAGGAAGGGTTTGGGATGAAATGAGATGGCAACTTCGACTGAATGCAGCCAATTTCCCAGGAATTAATGAAGCAGTTTCTATTTCAAGTGTACTTAAATTGAAACATATATTAGGTTAATATTAATATTAATGATTATTGTATAAATGCTGTATTATGTTAAGTAAATTGTGGAGTTTTACATTTTTAAAGTATGTATTTAGTTAATACTGTTTATATATATATTATAATGAACTGATGAGGCATCTTTAAGATTTTATTATGTGTAATTAAGTTCATTATAAAAGACTGGGTTATGTGCAGACAGATGTCTTGATTTTTAACATTTCTTCTGAGGAAGTCCCTTATCTGTACAGGGAAGAAAGCGCTTAACAACTTGGGATTAAATTTACTCATTCATTCAGTTGTTTGGATTCCTGGCTTTTCATTTCTTCAGTTATTGAGTTTTCACTTTTCCACACTTAATAGATGCCACTGACACCAGGGAATACATGTATCAATCTATCAATGTAGGTGCAGGGTCAGCCTGATGTCCATTATCAGTTCCCCCCACATGAGGCCAGGACTGACACATCTTATGATAACAATTTGTGTACACAACATGGGCCAGACACCCCAGGTACAGTTACATATGTCACTGTACATGCATGTGGGACGTGTGCACATACCAGACACTATCCATGTCATGGACTAAGGAACACATACATGGCACGCAATGCACAGCAATGGCCACACACAATAGTTACCCAGGTGACAGGATGGTGAATACAATACCCACCTGTGTGGGCTAATCCAGACACTGCACCCCTGAGCCACACTGCAGACCATTGTCATGTGGCCTGATGCAAAGGTATACTCATAACCTAGCCTTGTATAGCCTTCTGGCACAGTCGACCACTATACACCCATGAAGCAATGCACCCATGCATGTCAGTACTGGCACCCTGTGTCTGCGTGTGTGGTGTATGATGCCTATGACCAGATTCACACTCAACACAACCCCCACTGGCATACTGAAGCATGCTGTCTGATGTCAGACACCTCTACATACCCTTTGCCCATATATCCTCCGGATAACCCCTGTGGTGCATGTGATACCTGCACAGTACTGTATTGTGGCAATCTAACTAGTGAGGAGTTTTATTCCTGACCCTGCCAAGTGTGTCAATGTGTGTGGGTCCCTGAGAGCATGTGGCTGTGCTGACACTGACACTTGTTCATACAGACAGGCACAAGTACTACACCTACCGTATAGCTACCATATCACTGTTGCAGATGTCACTCACCATCACATATACATTTGGAGGGCTCCTCAACATTTAATCTATGTGGCGTATCCAATAACTGCATAGATATGTGATAGCAATACATAGTCAGTCAGGAGTTTGATACCCTATACTGGTAGGTTTGTGTCACAAACATGCTTAATTTGTACTCTCCCACCCCTCCTTGGCTTTTCTTTGCCTCTGTCTGCCTCTCTCACTCCCTCTCTGGTGGATGTGGAGACTTACACCTGCTTTGCTTAGGCAGCAGCATGTGTATTGTAAGTGATGCTCATGATCAGCTGATGGCCTCTGCATGAATTGCAGCCCTCCTCTAGCTGACTGCATGTGGGATAGCTGTGGTAACATTCCCATAGTCAATTGTGTGGAAACACACTCCAATATCTGGGAACATCATGTTGGTGTTGGGCCTTTTCATTCACTGTGAGCAGGACCTAGATCTGTTGTTTGGCAAACAGCATCACAGATGGATTGGGGGTTTACCTCTAACAACATACACTGTGGAAACAGGCCAACACATAGGAGGGGGATGTGCCTGACATGACTACAGAATGTAAGTGCTGCTATACTGCATTTGGAGTAATTTTGGTTTAACAGGGTGTGTGTGGATATGGCTGTCCTACATGTTTTAATACCTGTCATGTCAGTGCTATGTTTATGAGGAAACCCCCATCTGTATGGTCATCTGCAGCCTGGGCAGTGTGTGGTGCCTTTTGTTTCTTGTGTTACCCACAGATCACCTATCTGTGAACTGTAGAAGCATAGTGTGAGGACTGCAGTCAGTACATGGTGACAGCCATGAGAGTTACTGACTTCATATCCCTCATAGGACATATGTTGCAACAAACCCTGTTACAACAGTAAATGTATGAGGTTATCACAGCAACATGTCAATATTGGCCCTGTGCCTGTGCCTCCAGCCACAACTCTGTCAACATTTGTACATATGTCATGCAGTAAGAGGTGCATATGTTCTGTACACCATATTTATTGACATCATATCTGATTACAAGCCAGTGAGATATCAGACTGCTGCACATGTTATGTATAGTAGAGGTTATATTTGCAGACATGACCTCGGCATTCTGTGGTTGTGTGTACAGTACTGAGATCTGTGTACTTATGGTGATCGTTGACAATGTTTGTATTGTGAATACGTACCTTGGCCTATGTACAGACTGTGGTAGATATCATTGTTCTTGGTCCTGTTCTATTTGATGTTACATGCTGCTCCACTGTATGTTACCTTATCGGCTTACATGTTTGTAGGGCCAAACACACATGTCCCATACCACAGACAGGCATCAGACCACACTGTAGCGGCCCAGTATATGTAGGGTTAGTGTGTGAGTGGCATATATGAGGATGGTGTTCAGATAGTCCATATACTGTAATATTATGCTAGCTTACCATATGTGGCTGTGGCTGTGTTCACATTGGTTGTGGTTATGCACTTTCACACGGGTGTCTGTTACTCTGTGCTGTGACATGCCTGTAGGGCCTGCTATATATGCAAGGTGCATGTGTATTCCCCCATAAGAAATGTAGGCCAGTGTTGTGGCAGTCTGCCTGTAGCCTGCATAGTGCTTTCTTACATACCTAGCAGCTTGGTGTACTTACCCAGTGAGATGTTATATCCAGATACTTACCAGGTGTACTGCTGCCAGGCCACCATAACAGTCATGTATGTCAGATAAAGCAGTGGGATGCTGTACAGATGTATGTCACTATTTAGTGGGTAGTATGTGGCTATGGCACCTCTGTACCAGTGATTATTATGTGTCAGGACAGACAGGGGTGTGTGAATGCATAACCTATGGGGGCAAATGTATACCACTATTTACGTGATATACCCATCTACATGGCTGTTAACATCCACATTGTCATGCTTGGTCCAGATGTCTTGCACTAAGGGGTTCTGTGTATACCTCTGGACTGACCAGAGTGTGTCAGACTGTCCACATATATTGGCCATATCTCTGCTGTAGTCCACAGGATCATTACTGTGCTAGCAGTGGTACTGTACTATGATGTCCTTAGGATGTCTGTCAGTAGCCAATGTCACACATGTTAAAAGCAGATGTGACCTCCCACACACAACATGTCTGTGAAGACAATCCGTATTACAGTAGCAATACTCTACAAATTTACCTGCAATACATACCTGACATCCCCTTGCACTAAGAGGATGGGAATATTGCTACAACTGAGAATGTGTTGGTTGATACCTGTACTGATAATGTTTTATTAAATGATGTTATAGATAGTCAGGTTTCTAATGACAATGGTGTTGGTCTTGTTACATCTAATACTCCTATAGTTACTAATGCAGTTAACATTGGTGAGAACTCTAAGCTGGATAATATGGCAACTGACAAGGTGAATAGTGAAGTAGTATGTAGGAAGATTACTGGTCAAGTACTACCCGGCACATCTTATGAGAACTTAGGTACGAAGGCCAGTGTTCCTTTTCCCATAGCCCAACATTCCTATGTAAGCAGACAATGATCTGCAAGCAGAGGCAGACGGAAGAGGAAAGGGTCAGGGGGGGAGCAACATGGCCCGACCCTAAAGAAAATGTGGGAGAGAACCACGAATCGTTAGTTATCAATATATCTAATAAAGTCCTTACTAGTGATGAACAAAATGTACTAGAGAAAGGCTTGAGTTTTATACCCAGCTTTAATGGTAATTTAGTAGACTCCATCATAGATTTGAGACTGTTTATTAGGAATCTACAATTGAAAATAGATTTTGGCACTACTCAAGATGTGACGTACAATCCGTTTAAATCTACCAGTGTATATATGCCTCAACTAAGCCCTTTAGTAGATACTTATGCTAAACTGGTAGAAAATGATATTTATACATATTTTGATTTTAACCACAGGAAGAACTACAGGAATAATCTAAGTTATAAACAGAGGAAAGCATTGGATGAGTTAAAACTAGATGGATCTATAGTCTTTAGACCAGCCGACAAAGGGGGCTCTTGTGTGGTTATGAACCAACCAGATTATGTTAGATGGATGCGTGAGATGTTGGGAGATGTGAAATTTTATAATAAAGCAACAATGGGAGAGATTACTGAAAAAGTCTTCCAAATATATGATATGTTAGATGATTTAGTTTTAAACGGCTTACTTGATGATGAGACATATGACTATTTGAAGGTTAAGAATCCTCGTATACCTATTATACAAGGTCTCCCCAAAGTCCATAAATCTTTGCACAATCCTCCCATGCGCCCCATTGTTGCTGGACAAGGCTGGGCTACTGAGCCCCTTTCTATTTATGTGGAATATTTCCTACGCCCTGTGGTTGATCTTAACGCAGTTATTCTTAGAGACAGTAAACAGTTTTTGTTAGATTTATATGATTATATTAAACAACTTGATGACAATAGAGAATATTACCTGGTGACACTGGATGTTGTCAGTTTATTTACGGTTATTCCCAATGATCTAGGTTTTTCCAGTGTCTCTGATTATTTAAGCCGTAAGTCACAATATAGTATGGTAAAAATAGATCTGCTAGCACTATTCCTTGAAACTATTCTTTATTCCAATTTCTTTCTTTTTGGCGAAGTTCTTTTTTTGCAGAAGGATGGCGTAGCTATGGGCACTTCTTGTGCCAATAGCTACGCCAATCTTGTTATGGCAAAATGGGAAGAGGAATTTATATTGCAGAACCAGCGCTTCATGACAGACATAGGCCTTTATAAAAGATTTGTGGATGACCTTGTTATTGTCTGGCTTGGTGATGAGAGGAGCCTTCTGGCTTTTTATGATTATATTAACACATCCACCGAATTTTTGAAGTTCACTTTGAATTATCCACGTGAGCAAATTTCTTTTTTAGATGTTAATATACATAGATTGGATAGTGGCCTCTTGAATACTTCTATACATATAAGTCATGCCATAAGAATACTTTTTACATAGAGGAGTATGCACCTAAATATGTATTTGACAATGTGATGAAAGGTCAGCTGATGAGAGCCTCTAGGCTTAATGCCTCAGAAGAAGGCTATGTTAATGAAGTTAGCTATTTGCGGCGTAGCTTCACCTCGAGAGGCTATGCTCCTTTTAAATTTGAAGAAGTTTTGAGAGGTAGATAACATCAGATCTGATAGAGCTAGACCTTACTTTTTGGAACAAAGTACAACTAGCCATGATACATTGGAAGTGACCAATAATGAGATCTGAGCCTGTATGTTCTTCATCAAAGATGTTGTGTTTCTTAGGGAGATAATGGAGAGGCATTGGGATGTTTTGTTATTGGATGACAAGGCAGGCCCCTTAGTAGGGACCCAACCTAAGTTTACTTTTAAAAATAAACCTAACCTGAGAAGGATTCTCTGTGGCCCTAAGAATGTTTTACATCAGAATAGTCATATACAACATGAGTATAATACTAAAATTTGTGGTAGGTGTAAACAATGTGTTTATATAGATACTAGGATGAGTTTTGTACATCCCACCACAGGCTACACGTTTAAACTAAGTACTGGGACCGATTGTGGTAGTAGTAATTTGATATATTTGGCTAGATGCACCAAGTGCCCCTCGTTTTATATTGGGAAGACCAATAGAACTTTGAGGGAGCACATAAGGAACATATTTATCAAATTCGTGTTAGTTCGGCTCATAATGCCTTAGCAAAACATGTACAGTTGTTTGATGCGACGCATAAGTTCACTTTCTCTGCTCTCCAAACTGTGTTTGGGAACATTAGAGGTGGTGATATGGTAAATTTGACTTTAGAAAAGGAGTTAAGGTGGATTATCAGATGTAGAGCCGACAAGGCACCAGGACTCAATGATAAAGTTCAAATTAAACCGATGTTAAGGAAAAGAAGGGTGTGTAGACCAAAATTATGATCTTTTCTGGATCTGCAGTTTAGTATGCCTTCCAGTCGTTTAGTACTGGATATTTATAAGCCTGGACTTTGTCTCCCCCCACCCCCCCCCTCCCGTTTATTCCCCCCCCCCCTTTTTTCGTGCGTATTTTTCTGTTAGTTGCTCAGTAGGGACTTTGATAGGGATTGATAGTTAGTTGTGATTTCTCACATAGTTCTATATTCTTGGGCTTTGCTAGATAGTTATTTGGTTACTATCTGTTATGTTTCCTATATACCCCTCTTCTTGTTTGGAGCGTTTGGGTTCCACTATGAGACCTAGGTAGATAGAGCTGATTGCATATCCATCTAATATATTTATATTGAGTTTATGTATTATTTGTTACTGCTGTTTAAGGACTAGCGCAGAGTCGTGCATTCAACAGCGAGTGAAGTCTTAATATCTGCCACGATTGAGTGTGCTGCTATAGTGAGTTTTTGTCAAATGGTGTACTTTTGGTTTATTTATTTTTTAACCTGCTTTACTGCTGATGTACACCTTAAGTGTACGTTACAGCTTGTAACACAATGCTTTCACTTCTATATATGTCAAAGTATTGTGTGTGTTATGTTACTTTAACATTATGTAAACCACCCTATGATGAATGCCTAGCAAGCTAGAGTGAGAGCCAACACAAACTGCTCTCTATAATGGATTTATGAGCTGCTGTAACATCAAGGTGCTTAGTTAGCAATCAAAATATATATATGCTGGTTCTTTTGAATGGATTTTCAAGCTGTTATGCTTTCAGGTTAGCGACTTTTATTGTCATATGGTTCTGTTTTCGTTTGTATTCAGTTAGAGTTTTTATCGTGTTTACCTAATGTTGTTTTTTTTGCTTTCCTGGATACATCATGAACTAGAGTGTGATGTTTGTTTTATTTTAGATAATTCAACACTTTAAATAAGTTAAGTGCATTATGTGAACTTTATGTGTTTCTGCACGCTGCAGTATTTGAAGCGCTTGTTGTTCAGACTGTTTTCATTTTATGTTTGCAACTCAGCTGCATTAGAGTTGCTGTCATCCAAAGGTGTTTATATGTTAGTTGTTCGTATTAATCACCATATATAATGTTTTAATTATATGTATTTGTTTAGTGCAGATTTTAGCTTAGATATTGAATGTTAGTATATATGTCAGTAGTTTATATGACATTGTATTTTAGGCAATATATTTAATATTTTTTTAGTATTGCTTTGAGGCAACTGTTTGCAGCATTTTTCAGCATAGGCTTTTCATGTGTTAGATATGAGTTAATGACCTTGCTGTTTCATTGGATAATTTATGACCAATGGTTTTCGTTTCATTAGTTTTTAAATAAGTAGATTTCTCATTTTGTATAAAGTCTGATGAAGCCTACGTGGCGAAAGCGCTAACTACAATAAATTATTATCCTTTTACTGGGTTGTCTCGTTTTACTTGGATACTTGAAAGAGTTTATGACCTGTGTTCCTGAAGAGGACTTTATGACCTGTGTTCCTGAAGAGGACTTTTATTCCTGTGACGTGGTGAGAACTGATAACTGAAACCAGTTGAACTGCCATTAGGTACCCACACTTTTATGACTGTTTTGGTTTATGAACTTTTTCCTGTGTGGGCACCGTGCTCTGTTTGCTGTGTGTGGCCTTTTTTTGCTTTGATATATATATATATATATATATATATATATATATATATATATATATATATATATATACATACATACATACATATAAACCAATAAACCACTAATATGTATATGTACATATATATATATATATATATATATATATATATATATATATATATATATATATATATATACCACTTTTTATTGCCTGCTGCATACTTTTTACTGTATTTTATTGCTATTAACTAATCTGCACAGGTAACTGATTTGTTTGCAGTTAAAAGCATTCTGTAGAGTGTCTTTTGCTCCTTTATCTGTTTAAAAAGTTTAATTTTGTGGCTCACTGCTGTCATAAAGATTTCTGCAGTGTTTACTGTCTAAAAGAGTGTAGGCTAATAGCTTTAGTACTGGTTCCCACCCTTCTTCCCTGTTGGTGTCTTGTTATACTTGGTGGCTTTGCAGTTGCCTGCCCCTACTGTAAATTTGATCTGGGACACTCCTCCCAGTCTAGTGTCATTAGCTCATTCTACCTAATAGAGAGAGAACATCTGAGAAGGCCTTCTGTTCCTCCTTTCTCCCTTTCTTAAAAAAAACATTGCCTGAATCTCCTTGTGTTCTGACTGTGCTTCTCAAACATTTTGGAAATATAGAGTATATTTTAGTGCATTTATTAAAACTGTATTTGCCTTAATATTGCTTCAACTAAAGTGCTCTAGGTTGCACTGCATCTGAATTAAGTGTGTTTTATCTGCTTTTCTGTATATATAGACTTCTCTGTATATGTAGATTAGCTACTTATTCTACTGTATTACTGCCTCTTAAATCATTTTTCAGTTGTGCACTTGCTTTGCTTCATTTAAAAAGTTTTTGTAGAGTTTTAATTGCATTTACTGTTTAGGACTACACAGTCAAGTGTGTTAGCCTTTTCTGTGTTTATTTACTGTATTATTGCATTGTTTAGCCTGTTTTAACCAAAAACAAAAAAAAAATACTATCTTGTTTGCTCATTTCCCACCCTTCCTAGCCAGTATAGTCTAGATCCCAGGCTTTGCTTGCCTTAGGACTTTATTTTCTGTGTTCAGAGCTATCCAGACCTTGCTGTGGTAGAGGGAAGTCCTACTGTTTACCAGTGGGAATGTTGAGCATTGTACTGCCTATCTAACACTAGAGGAGTGGTTTCCAGCTCTGAAACTGTAATTTTATTAGCCTTTTTGGGCTGATTTCTATCCCTTTCAACTTTCTGGCTTAAAACGCGTGTGTTTGTGCATTTTTCACATCGTGCAACACCGCAGGGCTATGGATAAACTATTCCAAGTGACAGAAAGTCTGCTCTTCAAATTTTCCCTTAGAACTAGCTGGCTTCTCAGTAGTAGCACTAAAATCTGAACCCCTGTGACTAACACTTGCTCTAGAACCTGCTGGAAAGCACTAGGAAGCCTGAAACTGATACAAGCACTCAACCCTCCTTGTCAATAAGGAGAAATTAATTGTTGGCACTAAACAGCCTATAATTGCAAAGTACCTTGCAAAGGTAAGGAAAAACAGGTCTTGTACTTTACAAAAAAAGCACCTAAACAGGCATGTCCAAGGGTCAGCTTCCGGTGATTTCTCCTGCCCACCTGGTGAATCTGGACATACTGGGACAATGCGGCAACTGCCTCAAGTACACAGACAACCCTCTCCTCCTACCAACCAACACTAAAACCTACGAGAGATGCACTTACATAGCCAGACTGGAAGCAAAGCTCTCTCCAGCCAAGATTGTGCTAGACAGTCAAGAGGAGAAGGTTAACACCTGCACTACACCTCAAGCAACATATAGCCCTCCAAAACCCACACCATCAACACCCGCACATAGCTACACTAAAACCACATATGCAGAGGCCCTTAACATTAACCTGCCCAAGCAACAAGGACTTCCGAAGCTGAAATACAAACACCAGTCACAACCGAAGTGACACATAGCTCACAACACCAGTGTGCCACCCAACAACAGCACCTAAGGCAAGACAATGTACCCAACACTTTAGTCATAGGTGACTCTATAGTCAGGCACACTGATGTCCCACTCACCAGACTGAACAAGGAGAAAATTACAGTCAGCTGCCTGTCGGGTGCCAGGATCCGCCATATAACGCATGCACTCAAGTCACTCCACAACAAGTACAAATACGACTATGTCCTTGTCCACGTTGGAGTGAATGACTTGAGATGTAACTACCTGGACTATATGAAAAGAGACATGGAAGAGCTCTTGGATCATGTGGCCCAGACAGGTATGACCTGGGAAAACTACTCGGGTACCAACACCTTTTCCCAACGGTTCTTGGAATTCATAAATTCCAATGCCCTGGATCAACTAATCCATTGTCCCACCAGGGGCTCCAATATCCTAGACCTGGTCATTACCAACATGGGAGATAGATGCTTCACACCAGTGGTCACCCCCTTATTGGTCAGGTCTGACCATAAGCAAATCACCCTTGACATCCACATCCCACCCCCACCCCCAGTAAGGAAACCTCCGTAAAAAACTTCTCCAAAGCCAACTTCATGCTACTCAAGTCATAAGTGATGAACTTCATGGCACCCATGCAGATGGGATCTGAAAGTTCGACTGCTGAATCCTACAATAAGGGACTGTACAAGCACATCCACTCATCCATGAATTGTGCCATCCCAAATAGAACCAAGATGCTCTCCTCCAAAAAAAGGAAGCCAATCTGATGGTCGCCTGCCGTAAACAAACTATACAACCGAAGGAAGAAACTTGCAGAAAAGAGGAAAATCCCAGGATGCAAAACAACTCCCTTACCAGCCTCAGTAAGAAGCTGAGATCCCTCATAAAATCCTCAAAAGCTAGTTAGGAAAATAAAATTGCCAAAGATTCCAAAGACAACCACAAGGCATTCTATAGTTATGTCAAGAATCTAAATGGCAATGCTCAGATCTGCTCTGAGCTACAACAGAATGGCATTAAATATACTGATCCCAAGGATATTGCCAATATCCTGGCAGATCAATTTAGTGCCAACTTCACCCCCTCTCACCCCCAAAAGGCCCATCTCAATACCAAAAGATTGCCAAATTCCGGTAATCATGGCCACACAGGTAGAAACTGCACTCTCCAAAGCTAAGAATACAGCATCCATGGGACCAGATGACATCCCGGGCTGTGTAGTACATAAACTACAAAATGAACTGGCACCTCACCTAAGTGTCATGTTTAATCATAGCCTCACCTCAGGCTTTGTGCCCACTGAGTGGCGCACAGCTACAATTATCCCACTCCACAAGGGGGAGCCACCTTAGATCCTGGGAACTACCATCTCATCAGTCTTATGAGCCTGATCTGCAAGGGCATGGAACTCTTTATCATGAAACTTATAAACAAAGACATTAGAAAATCTTCAAACACTGGACCCCACCCAGTTTGGGTTCGTGAAGGGCAGATCTTGTCTCCTGAACCTGATTGATTTCTTCAAATCAGTCTCTGGAGCTGTGGACGAGGATAAGGTGGTCCACACAGCCTATCTGGACCTCGCCAAGGCCTTCGACACCATCCCCCACTCTGGAATCATAGATAAACTTACTAAGCTGGGCAAAAATCCCTACATCACTCAATGGGTTGCCAACTGGCTTACTGACAGAACCCAGACTGTAAAAGTAGCCGACTCCAAATCCAGCTCCAGACAAGTGGAGTACCTCAGGGTTTAGTCCTGGGACCGCTCTTGTTTGGCATCTACTTCTCTGAAGTACAGGCCAACACTAAGGGACTCTGGCTAACAAAGTTTGCAGATGACTGCAAACTGGGAGCCATTATTAAATCCCCAAATGATATGGATATTCTACAAAAGGGCCTTACAGAAACAGATGCTTGGTGTCAGAGCCATGGGCTCAAACTTAATGCCAAGAAATGTTTAGTTATCTCCTTTGGGAAAAACATGTATCCATGAATTACCACATAGATGGCAGTACACTAAACACTAAAAGTGTGATGAGAGACTTAAGGACACGGGTGGACAGTGGTCTCACCATCGATAACCACATCACAACAACAGTCAGGAAACCATGGGCTCAAGTTTAATGCCAAGAAATGTATAGTTATCCCCTTTGGGAAAAAACATGTACCCATGAATTACCACATAGATGGCAGTACACTAAACACTAAAAGTGTGATGAGAGACTTAGGGACACAGGTGGACAGTGGTCTCACCTTCGATAACCACATCACCACAACAGTCAGGAAATCCTTCTATGTGGCACACCTCATCACTAAGGGCTTTTCATCCAGAAAAAAGGAGGTCATTGTCCCACTGTACTCATCCATCATTAGACCCATTATAGAGTATAACGCCCCATTTGGTATGTACCTCACAAGACATCTGCAACTGCAGGAAAGGCCGCAGAAATATCCCACTAAAAGAAGCAGCCTAAAGCAGATGCCATATGCTGACCATCTAAAAAAACTCCAGGTATACTCTGTGGCATATTGTCTACTCAGATGTGATCTCTGCTTAACATACAAGGCCATGTCAAACCCTGAGCTGTTGGACATGCTCCACTTAAAGAAATCCCAATCCCTCAGAGCCACACGCTCCAGACATCTAAACCTTGTCATCACAATGAACAAAACATGCTGGAGGGATTGGTTTCTGACCCAGAGACACCCCATACTCTGGAATAGACTGCCCATACATATCAAGCAGAGTGCCTCCTTGACCCTCTTCAAAAGGAACCTTGATGATTGGATGGGAGATAGGAAATTCACCCCGGGGATCATGTCAGTCTCCCTGCTAGACAGAGGTCCAGGGAAGTAAATATTGTGGGAAGAAATATCCAGGGAATTGTTATGGCTAGGCTTGTATAGGCCCTAGAGCCGATAGCCTAGTGCCAACCTATGAACCTATGAATACTCAGATATGTACATATACAGAGCAATATATGTCTACACATATACAGATAGAGATACATATGCACATATACGTATGGATAGCTACAGTAATAGGTGTATCAGAAGAGATATGTATGTACATATAGTTATAGATATCTACATATATATCCACATAAATAGGCATATCTGTACACATATAGATTATATACATATATATATATATATATATATATATATATATATATATATATATATATATATGATATAGAATGCAATGAGAAGTTTTTTTCAAATGTGATACCACTGGTATAATCTATGACCTTAAATATCCATGTAAAAGATGTTGTATTGGTCAGTCTCAGAGAGCATTCAAAGTAAGACTTCCTGAGCATGTACGAGATATAGAAAACTTTAAAGAAACTGGTTCTGTGGCAGTTCATTTTCACCAAGCACATTAGGGTTCATCTGTGGGTTTACAAGACACCATTTTAGACAAGGTGGATGGTAATAATTGTGAATTTACTGGCACTTATTTTAAGGATAAACTTTTATATAAAGAAGCCATCTATATTCTTAAATTTGATTCTCTTATACCTAATGGTATGAATTCTGAACTTAATCGGAGAGTTCTCTTTTAATTATGCTTGTGATTTTATTTAATTGAATTTTTATTGAATGATTGTTCAAAGCTTGTGATTTTCTTTAATTGAATTTTTATTGAATAATTGATTGTTCAATTATTGATTGTGTGACTGCGGTGGTGGTGCTGTGGTAGCGTTGTCGCCTCACAGTAAGACATTGTCCTGTTCGATTCTCAGCTAGAGCGTCTTCTGTGTGGAGATATGCATGAATGGGCGTACCTTGGTTGAAGGTTCTGCGTCAGAGCTTGCAACTCGGCAAGTAAAAATCTACTGCCAATCATTAGCGGACCGGAGTTCCACTGTGGCGACCTCTAACTGGGAAAAAGCCGAAAGACAGAACAACATTGAATAATTGATTGTGCTATTTATATGGAGTGTTTTTTTGAGTGTGTTTTCTCCTTTGAAGGCATTCCAGCTGAGATGTCAGAGAGTGAAGAGAGTGAATAAAATACTTCTGGATTCTACTGGGTTACTGGTCTTTTGGTTGTTTCTTTATTTTATTTTGTTTTAGTTATGTATAATTTTGGCATGGCCAGTGACCCTAATGTGGATATTCCAAGGGTTTTTCATGGAAACCAACCGGATTTGCAGGAACGTCCTATGGACAGTTATTTGAGGCAAGTGAATGGCCATGTTCAAACTTCAAAGGCTGTTATTGGATCCGGTGGTGGGCCTGAAGAGGTATCTGGTATGTGGCAAAAGTGGGAATCTGTTCGCAACCATCATCTTCCAAATCCCTTCTCTAATGTGGGCAGAAGATTTGATGCATATTTGAATCCTGAAACTAAGGTACTGTGTGATTGCTTAGAGAAATTGCTCTTTAAGGAAACTTCTGTGTTCTTTAACTTACATAGCTTGAATAAATATGTGGAGCTTGATATCACCCCCCTTGGTTTAAGGGCATATAAGGATCCTGCAACCCCTTTTGATATGAATGATGAAATATATGTTGCTTTTCATAAAAGGTGGGTGTGTGCAGCACACAAGTGCACCTTAGAATGGGTTGCTATATTGATGAATGCGATAGGGTGAAACAACAAAAACTGCAAACAGAAATTAGCTCCGCATGTAATGAACTGGTTTCTAAAAGGAACACAGAATTTCTTGATAAAATCTTAAAAGATGTTAATGTCAAATTACAGAATTATGAGAAGGAAATTTTGGATAGAAAACTGTATAAATTGACTCGTGACACCTGCGACTACGATAATGGTACGCACTTCCTGTCCAGGACTCACCGGAAGAAAGTTTTATGGCGAGTTTCATTTAAGCAGGGGAATAATGATGGAGAACAGTCTTTGTTTTCCTCTGCACATGCTTCCACTAGTTTTATTTCCTCTGGAGAAGAGGATATGCATGCTGTGAATAAAAATGACTTTCCGCCACTTACTGATCCCCAGAATGGGGCTCAGCATCAACAGAACTTTCGGAACAGCACAAGTACTCGATATGGGGGACCACAGAGCAAGAAACGCCAGAGAGAGGGACAATATAATGGACATTGGCAACAACAACCCCAGCAGTTCCCACAATGGAAAAAGGGTAAATGGTAACTGTCATTCATATATTGTTAATTTGTCTGGTTATCTTCTTGATGACTGTGAAAAGGCCATTTTAGAATGTGGACTTAAATTCATTCCTACTGTTATGCCATGTGTTCATGAGTTAAAGTGTGACATTTTTAGATTTATTAGATAACTGCAGCTTAAAGTATTGTTTAATGATAAGATGGCTTCTTTAGATTATGATTCAGATTATACTGATTCTGATTCAGATATGGACAGCTTTTATTCTTGTGTATCAGATGAAACACCTAATGCTTATTATGTATTTGATGCTAGCATGCTTTCTGCAAAAAGCAAGTTTGTTCCTATTTTTTAACAATGAGAAGGTGATACAATTGTGCAAGATGTTAAATTTTTCAGTGAAATAGGAAATGTATGAGTTTCTGGGGAATGTTAATAACATCATATAGGTTCATAGGTTCATGGGTTAGTACTAGGCTAACTGCCCTTGCGAGCCATTTTAAGCCTAGCCAAATATCCCTTGTGATATAATTCAACAAAAGCTGAGTGGTCTGTTCTGGTAGCTCTCAGCAATAACAAAAATCTTATTTTAAGCCCCTGAGAAGGGCAACAAACTTGTTATTATGGATGTAACCCAATATTTGGATATGTGCTATAGACACCTAAATGATGACAATGTTTACAAGGTTCCTTTTCCTGTGTACAGGTCAGCTATTAGTGAATATTTAGACCTGATTGGAAAGGGTGTAAGACGGGGCATATTTCCTCTGATGATGCTAAAAAAAAAATTTGATGTGGATGGTGCTGACATTGCATGTTTTTATTGTTTTCCCAAAATACACAAAAGTCTGTTGAACCCACCTGGACGCCCCATAATATCAGGGACTAAATACTTTGCTCATAATATTGGATGTTTGTTACACCAGCTGTTACTACCTAAGGTGATGTTGCTACCTGCATATATTAAAGATGTCTTTGATTTTTTGAAGAAAATTAATAATGTGGAAATTAATAGGAGCATGTACTTTGTCACTATGGATGTGCAAAGTTTATATACAAATATTGCTCATACTTCTGGTATTGAAGCTGTTACATTTTTTATGGGTGAATCTCCTGCCACAGAGTATATTTTGGAATTGTTAACTTTCTACTTAGAAAAATTTTTTCTTGAATTTAATGGGGAAATTTATCAACAGAAACAAGGCACGGCTATGGGGGCGGCATTTGCCCCTGCATATGCCAACCTGAGTATGGGGTTATTTGAACTGGAGTGTATATACAGATCATCATTTTATATACAGCATGTTAAATTTTATGCACGGTTTATTGATGATCTAATTTTTCTGTGTGATGGGAGAGAAGAGAATGTGGATGAATTTATTGAGCATATACAGTCCAATAGATTCCATCTGGCTTTTGATGGCATACAGAGGGGCAAAAAAGTGTCCTATTTGGATGCGGAATTGGATATTTCTGGGCCTAGAGGGTTACATACTAAGGTACATAGAAAATTTGATGAAATTAACCAATATTTAAAAGCTTCCAGTTGTCACCCCCCACATACTATTGAAGCCCTCCCCTATGGGGAAATGGTGCAGATTAGTAGGTTATGTAATAACCTTTAGAACTTCAAGAGGAGATGCTGAGAACAAGCCTAATGTTTGAATCTAGGGGCTAAAGTAGCTTGATTATTAACAGAGCAGTTACCAAAATAAAAAAGATGGAGAGAGAGACAGTTACCCCAGGTGCAAAAAAGTTGGTAATACATATGATGGAAGTCAGACTGACATTTATTTTGTATCTACTTATAGTTGCTTTAGTGACATTCTAAGAGGTTTGGTGAAATACTATTGGCAGTACATGCAATGTAATGGAGATTCTCAGTTATGGTTAACTGAGAAACTTAAATTCTCATTTATGGTGGGGAAAAGTTTAAAAAACTTTCTAGTGAAAGGTAAATTTATTATGCCTAATGTTAATGTATATAATTTGAGATTTAACTTTGGCACCTATGTATGTAATAGATGGCTGCATCAATAGTTTTGGGAATATTGGTGGACGTAGATTTGCAATGAAAAGTTTTTTCAAATGTGATACTGCTGGTATAATCTATGCCCTTAAATGTCCATGTAAAAAATGTTGTATTGGTCAGTCTCAGAGAGCATTCAAAGTAAGACTTCTTGAGCATGTAAGAGATATAGAAAACTTTAAAGAAACTGGTTCTGTGGCAGTTCATTTTCACCAAGCACATCAGGGTTCATCTTTGAGTTTACAAGGCACCATTTTAGAAAAGGTGGATGGTAATAATTGTGAATTTACTGACACTTATTTTAAGGATAAACTTTTATATAAAGAAGCCATCTATATTCTTAAATGTGATACTCTTATACCTTATGGTATGAATTCTGAACTTAATTGGAGATTTCTCCTTTAATTATGCTTGTGATTTTCTTTAATTGAATTTTTATTGAATAATTGATTGTGCTATTTATATTGAGTGTTTTTTTGGGTGTGTTTTATCCTTTGAAGGCATTCCAGCTGAGATGTCAGAGAGTGAAGAGAGTGAATAAAATACTTCTGAATTCTACTGGGTTACTGGTCTTTTGGTTGTTTCTTTATTTTATGGTTACCACACTTTCCTGTGCACCGCCACCAAATGCCAGCTGTGCCTCTGCTATGGCCACTGGTGATGGGGTATGTATAGGCACTGAAACTGCATGCAGGCTTGGGGTGGCTAAAAGGGGGATGTCAAATGATGGCACAGTGTCAGCCTCTGACAACCCCACCTGTGCCTCAACAGTACTATCATCATCTTTGGTGTCTGTATGGACACCAACATCAGAATGCATGCAGGATGGACCCTGACCCACCTCGCCACCTGTGGGGAAAAACAATAAATGCACTTTAAAACCTGTACAGCATTGTCTAACAGTACACACACACACACACACACACACACACACACACACACACACACACACACACACACACACACACACACACACACACACACACCACCGTAATACCTACCTGTCCTTGACTTTACAGACAGTCCCACATATATGTCCATGTGTACCCCATCCTGCATCATACGTGGTAACATACACATATTGATACCACTCATTAATATATCAGTCCTCTAAATGCCTACATAAGTGATCACAACACAAGACCTGTTACTACATTACCTGCATGACCTGTGAGAAGAGGTTTTAGATGGCCTCACTGCTGTCATTCAGTGTTCACCCTGTGTATGTCTGGACATCATGAGCATGGCCCCTATATGTGTGGGCTACTATGTTCTATCTATAATATCACGCACTGGTGCGTCATGTGTATGTAATGCTCAGTACATGCCAGATATGCTGCTCAATCAGCCTATCATGTGACAACTGTAATATTTGGATACACTCTCTGGTGTTGACTAGTACTTCCCCAATGCATCTGTAGTGCTGCATACGTGGGTTGTAGGTGACCTCTCTGCTGAATGCAATATTAATGGTGTACCTGGTGTCTACCTCCCCTCTCAATCCCTGTTCTATGCTACAGACCATATTATACTGTCAGCTGTCCTGTGATTACACACATGACAAGTATTCTTGGTGTGTAATGTGGCAGTCCATGTCCATGTACTTCAGGATCCCAGAGGGAGGTACTGACGTATGAACACTCCACAATCACATATGTTCATACATGGCCAGCCACACAAACACACACACAGACATGCACACACACATCCTACATGCATCAGCCTCCCTCCACTTCACCAGAGTGACCCTACAGACAAACGAACGATCCACCAAGATGCACACACACATACAGGTGAGGTTGCACAATGATAGGACACACAGTCCTCCTATTACCTCTCTGTCAACATGCATAACATATGGTACCCAACAGCATGCAATGCAGCTATAGTCAATCCATGCTAGCAACAGTATACATGTGTGTGATGCATGTGCCATGTCACTAGGTGAAGCCCCTTCCCCTGGAAACCACTGCATCCATGTACACAGTATTGCTGTGCACCTGTTCTGCACCCTGCCATGTACTGTGCACCACACCTCACAGGTGTACAGCCCATTGCTGAATGTGTACTACTGTGTCGGTTATGTCAGCTTTAATGCTCACAGCCCCTATGTTTTCCAGCAATACATACCTGGGATGATATGTGGACAGGTGTCATTTGTGAATGCCTGATGTCTGATTCACAGCTCTCAACATCAGCAGACCATGTATGACCAATCCAATACTCTTACACTGACAATCATCAGAGCATACCGTGGATATGGGGGGGGTGTATACACCCTTATTGATGCACCCATCCTTGATCTGCCATGGGACCACATCACCGCATATCTTAACCGTACATGAGCCCGATATGTGACATCTGTCCTGTACTTTCACATGCAGTGTCTATGGAATGTGTTAGGTGTGTGGATGCTGACCACGATGCATACACACCGTGTGGGCATATGTGTGCACACCCTTATAGTGATGGTTTGTCACACCTCTTCTGTGTACTACAGCAGTCACTACTGGCAGGGGTATACCAGCATGGGCCATCTACATTTGCCAGTGTATGTTCAGTCTGCCCTACACATGTCCCACTAATCTGCATGATTGCAATGTCTACTTATGTGCACATCCCTTGGTGTTCACACACTGCCGTCACTATTGCTGTGGGGGTATGGTTATGGCTGCCACAGGTCCTGAACCTGACTATGTACAGATACAGCCATTCTTAGCATCCTTAGGATCCCTGCTGTAGTGCACTGGTGTGTCATGCTGAAACCCTCCCCTTCAGCCTTTTTGCAGATGCATGACAAGTAAGCCCTACACATGTGTCACTTTGCAGTGTTCCAGACATTGAACACCATGTGTTACAGCCTAGTCCCAGCTGATAATGTGAACTACTGTAATGCCTTATGCCATAGTGTATCTCTGCAGCAGTTGTCTTTATCCTAGAGGTATATACACTGGTGTTGCACTGTGTATGGGCGTTGTTCCAAACATGTCCCTACTGTAGGCCATGTCTCCCACCATTATGTTACTCCCTGTGGACACATTCCACAATGACAGGATATAAGTTATCATGCAGATGTCTGACATACCCTTCCAATGCCCCATCATGGTCACCCCTGCGATATCATTCATTTCACAGCAACAATACTTGCACATCTACACCATACATTCTGGGTAGGTGTGTTAGATGTGTGCATGGAATATACCATTGCCATTACATGCCCGGTATATTGGCAGGCATCTACATAAACCATACTAACCAGCTACAGGCTGCTGCCTTGGTGGTATCCCGGAGGGATCTACATAAGAGAGTGAGAGATGCAAAGTCAGTGGCCACAACTGTGGCATTGCTACAGGGTGGGTGCAGTATTACAATACATCAACCTTACATTTCCACAATACTACCATATATGGACATCTGTTTATCACTACTATGCAGCAACAAAATATATCTATGACATGTCAGATATACATGATCTACCTGCACCAATGCGGATGCATACGCAATAATGATCTACAGAGGTGCCCTGTGGCATTACCTGCATGCTCCTCGACCGGTGTGTGGGTGGCACCCACTTTCGCAAAAGTGTCCAGCGGTTGGTGGCTGGCCGGACAGGCAGGTGCCACAAGGCTGGCCAGGAGATGCCCCCCCGGTGAGGTGATTCTCCCAGACTGCAGCAGCATGCCAATGGGCATTGCAAAGCAGGTCTGAACAATGATGCCGGGTCTGCTCATAACTGCGGTTGTGCAGTCTGACATAATTGACGCTGTGGAATAGGTCATTCCACAGGGCGGTCCAATCCTGCTGATCGTGGGCAGCCCAGCCAAACAAGGTTGCTTAGTGCTGTATGAGTCCATTCAGCAAGATTTCATTTTCTGCTGGTGTGTAGGTCAGCAGCCTTCTGTGAAACACTGTGCCTGAAAGACATGGACACAGGTGTGAGCAAGTCATGCAGCAAAGTTACCACAATTCTTAATACACATCACTGTCACCCCCCCACCATATCAGTGACAACAAACTGTACACACAACTCAATAGGTATGGCTACAGCATACCTACCAGTGGGGCAGATATTGTACTGTACCATGTTTTGTGCAATGTATTTGTAGCCATGTTCCCTGTGTGGAAACTATAATTGCTGGGCTATTACAGACTATTCACTTGCATGCCATTGTCAAGGCCACAATGGTTCCATATATGCCTGTGGTATGCTTGGTATGTGTGTGCTGCACATCTGACATACTGTGTTATTGCAGTTATCAATGCATGCTTTTGGACATGTTCTGGGATTGTGTAGACTATTACTACCAATGTATGTTCTATAACAGTGACACAATAGCATGTATATGTACTATTGGCTAGCAGAACCACCTCTCCAAACTCATCTGCCCATGTTACCATACCACATCACATGTGTGTCCCACCCTGGGGCCTCCACATGTACTGGTCCAGCAATACCATCAGGTGGAACCAGCCCAGGGGATGTTGTCCTCCCCCAGGGGCACACACAGACATGTTCCTGTCCCTGAGGTCAGGTCCAGGGTCTGTTCCATAACGGGCTCCACAGACACATTTGGGATGTACTACATCACCTTGAGGCACCCAGTACACATTCACAGGGCCCACATGCTCCTCCTGCTCAGTCTCCAGGACAGGCAGCTCCAGGACGTGGACTGCTGTTGTGAGTAGCAGTGGGTGGGAAGCTTGTTCCCACTGTGGCCATATTGGGGCCCATGGGGCATCCACATCATAGACCGCACACACCATCTAGGGTGTTTACCCACCACATGTGTTACATACCACCCTTGTAGGCTGTCCTCTATATCTACCAACCCTGACCACCTCCACAAATATACCTGCCATACATCGCCATATTCCCATTCCATAATTCACAGACAAGGGCAGTGTGGCCCCAACAAGGGGTTCACATGTAACATACTCATCCATGTTGCACACACTGACAGCTGTAGATATCTGTGTTTATTGCTATGTGTGCTGTTTCCTCGCACATAGCATGCAGCACTGTGGTAGTAGTATAGAGGACATGTATTTACATACATATATGTTTGTGTGTGTATTTGTATATATGTAGACATGTGTATATAGAAATATATCTATTTATGTGTAGATATATGTGATGTATATATGTGATCATATATATGTCTACACATGGGTATCTGTATATTTGTGGACA
Organism: Protopterus annectens; assembly: GCF_019279795.1. Taxonomy (NCBI): domain Eukaryota; kingdom Metazoa; phylum Chordata; order Ceratodontiformes; family Protopteridae; genus Protopterus; species Protopterus annectens. The sequence goes on along the minus strand of NC_056728.1, from coordinate 1,077,227,595 downwards.
TACACACAGATATATATATATATATATATATATATATATATATATATATCACATATGCATACCTATATGTGGGGTACATTCAGACATCAGGTCCACAATCTCACAACAAATTCCTGCACAGCTGCACTGTTCTGCCTTGCTACAACACAGACAGGTGCCACATATGGGCACAGCCTGACATTAGGGGGTATATGTAAGGCCAGATTGCAGGTAACCCTATTACACACCTATGGCATTCCTGCATGCTACAATACAGGTTAACCTGAGTATCCTGCAAGAGGTGGGCTGTGGAACCCACACATCCATCATAATGGCATTACTTCCACCACCAGCTATTGGCCACATAATATACATACTTCCCATTACACAACAAACACTATGATGGCTTACATCTTATCAGTCAGTGCTTCTCTGCACAGCTGCCGCATATGGCCCACTACCCACAGGGATGGACTCTATTGTCCTTAGAAGCTGTTCAGCTGAACATCATTACAACAACAACACCTGAAGGCACATACAAATCATTCCACATCATCTATCCAATTATTATGGACCAAGTACTAAGGTCAGTGACATACATGCATAATTCACATACCTGTTCTAGGAATGCAGACTCTTCTGGATGGTTTTCTTTTTTTTTTTTTTTTTTTTGTGCCTTATATGCTCTCTCTCTCTCTTTCTCTCTCAGACTCTCTCCAGTAAATGGAATGAGCTACTTTGCACAGATTGCAGCATGGAATTTTTAGGTGATGCACATGATCAGGTGATGGCCTCTGCACCAATCAGTGTCCTCCACTTGCTACCTGCATGCAGCATGCTGTGTAGTACTTCCAATTACCACTGTCATGGCAACCAACTACTATAAATTCCTACATCTTGTGGGCGTGGTTTCTTTACCTTTCCTGTATGATGGACATCCTTCCTGTGTGTGGGCAGCAGTGTTACAGACAGTAGGTAGCAATACCTCTTACAGGAGAACCTGCACACTCAGGCCAGCTACATATTTGTAGGAGGTTCCAGAACTACAGACAGAGTGTGAGTAGTGTTGTTGTATGCATTGTATAGCACCAGTGTTACAGGGTTTGTGTGTACATACTAGTTTAACTTGGAATGCAGTCTGTCTATCCTCTTGATGGCCAGAGGTGTGCCTATTATGTTTTGTCTGTCCGCCACACAGGTCTTGTGTCAGATATATCACTGACAGTGTGTGTGTTGAGTGCTATCAGTACATGGCTACATCCATTTCTGTTTCTAACTTCATATTCCTGAATAAGGGTATGTTGCAGACTATCCTGTAACACCAGTGACTTGCTTAGTGTATGACAACAGTTTTACACATATGGGCCTGTGTTCCAGCCTCTGTCCTCCACCTACATACCAGGCTTTGTACATATGACATGCTGTCAGGGGTTGTTATGTACTGGTTTGTAAGTATGTCATGCTGCCATTCCTGCCATCAGTCCACTGTTGTTGTGTCCCCCACACATACTGTGGGGTTGGGTCCATATATGTTTGGGCTTCACCTACACAATACATGTGTGACTTTATGCACTCCAGAGGCCAGTGTATGTAACAGTGGAATATGGCCCTGTATTACTGAGTCTGGGGAGGGGGGATTCACCATAACTAACTAGGCTGTTACAACATGTGGGGGTATCAGGAGTAAGCTGCCTTAAGGTATCCGGATGTACATTACCATACAATTCACCTTGGGTAAATGCAGGCCTACTGCCTCTTGCCATACATACTGTTCTGTTTCTCAGTGTGATTGTGATGGTGTCAAGTTATTCCTTGTTATGTAACAGATACATCCCATTGTGTCAACTGAGGTCTTCACCCCCTAGGGATTGTGTACAGAGTGTAGATAGAGGCTGCTGGACAATACATCTGCATTACTTACTGTTGATTGTTTGGTATCCTGTGGCCTAGTCTGTCTTTACTATTGTACTATTTGAAGGCCTCGGCCTGGACAGCAACATATGTAAACCTTTCCAGACTACTGTATTAGTATAACTGCTTCACAGTTGCATTAGTCTGCTTATATGGATGTCGGTGTCTAAACAGCTATATGACATGGCATATACAACTGTAATAGTACACAAATAAAGCTTTCCCATGTATGCAAACCTATGTGTGGTGTTATATCCTTTGACCTCTCTGTGGGTATATGTTGCAAGCAATGATTGTCATTTGTATGGGTGACTCATACAGTGTCCACTTGATAAGGTGGTAACTGTAGGCATAGTGGCTGTTCTGTATTGTGTGCACCTTCTACATATGTATCTTCCTATACATATCTCTGTGTATGCATGTGTAGTTACATATCTATATATATATATATATATATATATATATATATATATATATATATATACATATATGTGTATATCTGCATCTGCATATATGTGTCTGTGTATATGTATCCTAGGGATGGTGATTGCTTCCACATTGTACATTCCCTATGATAGCCAGACTGTACTGCATGATATGTCACTGATACCAGCCTGACATCATGCAGGTGGGATGGAGTACTGTTAACATCCTATGTCCATGTTGTGTCAGGTGCTGGTTTTGGGATCTGCAACAGTTGGTAGTGTATTGCAGGGCAGATGTGTTTGGCTGTGGGGGGGGATACCTGTTTGTTCAAGATGTATGTCGTTTGGGCCCACTCAACTCCATTAATGGTGCATGTGGACATACATTTTGTTGTTATGTTCCCATTTTTATCTATAGATATATGTCTGTATATACCTATAGATATATATATATATATATATATATATATATATATATATATACATATATATATACACACACACACACACACACACACACATATATATATATATATATATATATATATATATATAATTTATTTATTTTATTTTATTTTACATTTGTTAACCGGGAAAGTCCAACTGGATACGAGTCCATTTTCAGTGGAGCCCTGGGGAGAAAAGCTCCATGTGCAAAATTACAGTAAAGAATAATACAATAAAACAATAAGAGTTGTATTAAAGACAAACATGTACATTCATTCAGACATAGATGATGATCCAGGCATTTTTTTTTTTTTTATCTAGATGTAGTTAATTATTTGTAATACATTGTCTATAGACAGCATATGACTACAATTTTATGCTTGGTGATAAAAATGTCTAGTTATCCATGGGTATTGCATGAGCATAGTCTGTTATTTGACAAATGCATTTTAAGCTGTTTCTTAAATAGGGCTAATGAGTTTGAGGCTGTAATTTGGGAGAGCATTCCAGGAATTGGAGATACAGTGACTATAGATGGATTTACCTGCCTCATTGTAAATTTTGGTTACTTTAAAACGGTATTGTGTACTAGACCTTAAGCATCTGGTGGGTTTGTAGTGCTCAATTAGTTGTTGAAGGGATGGTGTTTTTTTCTGCGTGGTGGAGTAATTTGTGGGTGAGTGTAAGCTGTTTGCACTGGAGTAGTAGTGGGAATTCGAGCCATTGTAGTTTAATAAGGCTGTCACAATGGTGTGTTCTTGTGGAAGATTATGTGCAAATCTAGCTATCTTATTATAACAGTTGTCAAGTTAGTTTAGGTCTGTTTTGCGGAGGTTGGTTATCATGGGGGATGCATATAGTAATGTGGATAATAGATGTGTTCTGGCTATAGTGATTTTGGAGTGGTTGGTGAGTAATTGTTTATTCCGATACAGTAGCCCTAATTTTTTATGGACTTTTTTAATGGTGTGGGAGATGTGAATATCTAATCTAAGATGATTGTCAATTTCCATACCTAATAGTTCGGCCTGATTGGTGGTGGAAATGATGGTGTTGTGTGAGGATATTGTGAGGTTGTGTAAGGGGGTGTTTTTTTGTGTGGGCTAAAGATTATTATTTTAGTTTTGGTGGGCTTGAGAATAAGGTTGTGGTTAGAGATCCAGGCTTCTGCTAAAGAGAAGCATTCTTGGGTTTGGGATTGGAGAAGGTCAAGGGTGTTGGCTTTGCATATTATGGTGGTGTCATCTGCATATTGTACCACTGACGCGTTTGTAATGTTTGCGGGGAGTTGGTTAGTAAATAGGGTAAAAAGTAGAGGGCCAAGGATGGAGCCTTGGGGAACCCCTAATGTTACAGGTAGTAGGGGAGAGAGTTGGTTTTGCCTTTTTACTGCTTGCTATCTGCCATCTAGATAGTTTGTGAACCATGAGATAACTGGGGGTTGAGGTTTAGGGTGGACAGAGAGTTGATCAATTTTTGGTGATTGACCATGTTGAAGGCTTTAGAAAGATCTAAGAGTGTAGCAGACACTAATAGTCCATTGTTTCTATGGTTGTTGACGGTGTTGCTGAATGATGTGAGAGCAGTGGATGTGCTGTGGAAAGGTCTGAATCCATGCTGTTGTGGGGCAAGAAGTTGGTTATCAAGGAGGTATTTCATTAATTGCATGTGCACAGCTCTTTCTAGGATTTTTGCTAAGGGTGGTAGTATGGCTATTGGTCAGTAGTTATTGAGATCGAGAGAGCTACCCCCTTTGTGCAATGGTGTTATATATGATATTTTCCAAAGCTGGGGTACTTTGTTCTCAGAGACAGATCTGTTTATTAGTATGGACACTGGGTAGGCTATAGCTTGAGAAGCTAGTTGAAGATATTCAGAAGGTAAATTATCAGCTGCTGTGGCCGTTGGTTTTAGTTTTAAAAGTAGTTGTTCTATGACTTTGGTTGGGACTGGGTTAAAGCTAAAGTTGTGGCTTTTGTTATTTGTTTTAGTTGGAAAAGGTAATGTTGTTGGAGTGGGGGTATTATGGTTTGGTTGGTTACTAGCTAAGGTTTGTATAGTTTCTGTAAAATATTTGTTGAACTGAGTGGGTATATTGTCTTGGCTATTGCCTGTTTTGGGAGTAGGGGTGAATGTTTTCCCTGGTTGTAAGACTGAGTTGACTGCTGACCAGAATTTTTTTAGGTTGTTAATATGTTTAGTCTGTATCTTTTGGTAGTATGAGATTTTGTCAGTTTTAATATGCTGTTTGGTTTTGTTCCTTAGTTCTAGGTACTTTTGTTTGTCTAGTTGGCTTCTGGTTTTGTAATAGTTTGTCCAAGCTTTGTTTCTGTTTTTGAGTAGTGTTTTAGTTTCTATGGTTAGCCATGGTGCATATTTAGTCTTGATTCTAACAGTTCTAGAGGGGGGCATGTTGGTTAAGTATACTTATAAAAGTGGTTTTAAAGTGATGTACTGCTTCTTCGAGAGGTAAATTTTTCAGGGGGAACCAGTTGCATTTCTTTAGATCAGTGTTAAATTTAGTTGGGTTAAACTGTTTTTTGTTCCTAATCTCTCAGATGGTTACTTGGGACAGTTGGGACGTTTTGCTTCTAAGCTTGAATGTAGCTTGGTGGTCACTAAGGGCATCTGGCAGACATCCTGCTTGTGTTATTCAGGAGGGGTGAGATACAAGTATCCAATCTAGTATGGATTGGTGTTTGGTTCATTTGTCTGTTATGGTGGGGGTAGAAATAAGTTGGGTAAGGTCATGAAGGTTTATGTGAGATAGAGGGTTTTGACTAGAGCAGTTGAACCAGTCTATATTTAGGTCCCCTAATATTATGGTTTCATGAGGGAGTAAATTAGTTGTCCAGTCAAGTAGTTTTTCGGTGGTGGGGATATTGTTTCCTGGGGGAATATAGCATCCTATGATGTTTATATGTTTGTTTGGGCTAATTTTTAGTTTGGTTAGGATGAGTTCCATATTTTCTAGCTCTGGGGATATGATGTCTAGCCTTTCTAAGATGAGGTGATCTTTATATATTATAGCAACACCACCACCTTTCTTTCCTATCCTGTCTTTGTGAATTATATTGTAGCCAGGCGCTGTAATGTTGTTCTTATGAATTTCTGGCCTTAGCCAGGTTTCAGTTAGTATTACTATGTCTGGTTGATAAATGCCTAGTAGGGTATGGAGGTCATGAACTTTGTTTAAGATGCTTCTAACATTAAGATTGATGATTAAAAGTGAGTTATTAGGTCAGTGGGGGAGGGTAAAAGTTGTATTGGAAGTTGGTGGGCTTTGGACTGATGGGCCTGGGTTAGGGTGTATGTCTCCACAACATATGAGTGATGTTTGTAGTTGTAACTGAAGTTTTAGTAATTTGTTTATGAGTTTTATATATTTTAAAGTAGTGTAGGTGTGTGTCTGAGTTGGGAGCTGCTTGAGTATGTGGTACATAGGGATGGCTTGGTAGTGGAATTGGTATAATTGAGTGTATGGTGTGTAGTTGGGTGTGTGGAGGGATGTCCCTTTGTTTGGGATGATCAGCCTGCAGTTGTTTTGGTAATGATAGCTAGTAATGAATGATAGCAGTATTAGGGTAGGTATGTAAATGGAGTATAGCAGAGTGCTGTTTTATAGGGTTTCGATAGTGGAGGCAGGTTTGGGTTTTATTAGGTTGGTAGATGTTATAATGTGGTGTATTGCAGACTGCTGATAGCAGTTGGTGTGAATGATTGGTTAGGTGATAGGCCCAGCGGTGAAGTTAGGGGGGGGGTGTGGTGAACTATGGGTGTGGTGTATAAGTATAAAGGTAATTGATATGGGGTGGGAATGGGGGTAGGGTAGGGGAGTGGAGTGAGCCTGAGAGTAGCGAGGGCGAACGGAGCGGGTACCCAACGAGCCCCCTGTTCTTGCAAGAAAAACAATCAGTTTACCAGGAATGGCTTGTGTTTGCGACACACTTGCGGTCAGTATCGTGTTTTCTTTAATATTAAGTAAAATAGATTTATATTTAAATAGTTCTCTTATTCCTTTAGGGGAAACCCCTTGATTATTGCCCTAACTTGCTGCTTGTACTTGACTTGTAAGCAAGGGGTGAGTAGTCCTGAAAAACTGGACTTTTAAATGTGCAACTAGGCAATGTGTGGGGAGGGAATTCTTGAATTATACTGCCACCTAGTGGCTTCAGTAGGGGGGTTGATGCCCTAGGGTGGAAAGGTTAACTATGAGAGCTCAAGCAAGTACACTCATAAGGAGAGATGTCCGTGTGTTAGCGCTAGCCAAAGGTTATGCTATTTAACAGTAAAAACATTTGGAAGTATGTAGACCTACACTTTGCACTTTAGCAGAGGTTAAGTTCGCCTTGCTTTCAGCGGGAGATTTCACTGTAGACTTTCAGGTCAGGAAAGGTAGATGGCCTGGGGACTGTTTTGGCAGAGTAACATACGTGCCATGCCTAAGGCTTAAAGTGAGCTGTAAGAAAGGAAACCTATATTAAAATATTATACCACTAGAAATCTATTACAGTCCAAGAGGTTAGCGTGGTGTGCCTGAGCTGCATGAGAATGACTGCAAGGTAAGAGCAATGGAAACTACACACTACATGATTCAATTACACTACTCGTTCATGCTTATTCTAAGGTGTAACAGCATATGCAATGTGTTAACCCTGGCAATCGCAGTTGAAAAATATCCTATGCAGTTTAAACACTCTAAAACAGATGAGGATGCTTACAGTTTTACTTTAGTCTATACCAATGTGGACCCTACGATAAGCGCAGTCCAACATATTCAACATATATTTCATAGCAACATGTGAAACATTAACAACATTCTAAAACTGATACAGTTGCAGCAACAGACAAGATCTTAATAACATTCTAATCCTGATAGTCTTGCTTCCAGTATGTTGTGAAGCTTCGCTAATGGGGTCACTATATATATGATCTACTCGCTTAATGATAACTCTGTGTTAGGTTTGAGGCATAAATGACTAAAACCATAAGCTGCCTTTGAATGTGTGATAAGATAAACGCATATTATGCCAGACATTGCAAGTTGAAACAATGGTTAAATTGTAGCTAGTAGAGGAGGCTGGGAAACCCCTTAGTTGTGTTTATAGCACAGTTAGTGAAGCGACCACGGTACTACGGTTGTCAGTGCAAATATTCAAAACAATATTAATTATAAATGCTAACAGAGTCATTTATCTTAACCAATCACTTACAGATGCTAATTGTATTAAAAACAATGTAGACTAAGCACCTTCAGAAGAACGGCTATGTTTGTTTACAAAAAATTAGCTTGTAACTAACACTAAACAGAAGAACGACTACGTTGGTTTACAAAAAAGTAGTTTGTAACTAACACTGAAACACTTGTTTGCACTGACTCAAGGAAATAGGTAAATAGTACATTAAATCCAGAAGGAACAAACAGTAGTAGTAACCTACCAGCTAGCACGAACTGCAGGGACGGAGAGATACCTAAGATGATAAGACTGTGTTTTTTAAAAATGGCGCCACAAGTGAGAGGCTCTACATATAGAGTTTAATGGGGGTGGGATAAGGTGAGACACATGTTAAAGGGGGAGGTAGTATCAGTACACCTGGACCGTGCCCCCTGTTCTTGCAAGACAAACAATCAGTTTACCAGGAATGGCTTGTGTTTGCGACACACTTGCGGTCAGTATCGTGTTTTCTTTAATATTAAGTAAAATAGATTTATATTTAAATAGTTCTCTTATTCCTTTAGGGGAACCCCTTGATTATTGCCCTAACTTGCTGCTTGTACTTCAGTTGTAAGCAAGGGGCGAGTAGTCCTGAAAAATTGGACTTTTAAATGTGCAACTAGGCATTGTGTGGGGAGGGAATTCTTGAATAATACTGCCACCTAGTGGCTTCAGTAGGGAGACTGATGCCCTAGGGTGGAAAGGTTAACTATGAGAGCTCGAGCAAGTACGCAATATATATATATATATATATATATATATATATATATATATATATATATATATATATATATACACACATATAGATGTAGACATATATCTACAGACGTATGCATATGTATGTATGTCTGTTTATAAATATATATATATATATATATATATATATATATATATATAGGTTCATAGGTTCATAGGTTCATACTAGGCTATCTGCCCAAGGGCATTTATAAGCCTAGCCCATAGTTATGTGGCTTTCGCCACCCTTTAGTTTGAATAAAAACTATGCCTATCATTTTGCTGTGCCTCTGTCAAGCAGTGACGCTGAAGTAATCCCTGGGGTATATCTGCAATCTCCCATCCATTGGTCAAGATTCCTCTTGAACAAGACCAGAGAGGTGCTCTGCCTCACATGTACCGGGATTTTGTTCCACAGCATAGGGAGTCTCTGGGTGATGAATCTGTCCCTCCAGCACGTTCTATTTATAACCGTGTCAAGGTTTAAGTCTCCCCTTGTGGTTCTGAGGGATCTAGATTTTTGAGGTGAAGCATATTCATCAAATCTGGGTTTGACATGGCCTTATATGTCAGGCACAGGTCACCTCTGAGCAAGCGGTATGAGACTGAATAGAGCTGGAGTTCTTTCAGTCGGGCAGCATAAGACATATTTTTGAGACCCTTTATCCTTTTGGTGAGGAACTTTTGGGGCCTTTCAAGCTGCAGCAGGTGTCTGGTCAGATACATTCCGAACGGGGCATTGTACTCAATCATAGGTCTAATAAGTGATGAGTACAGGGGACGATGACCTCCTTGATCTAGATGTGAATCCCTTCATGATCAGGTGGGTGATATAGAAGGTTTTCCTAACTACTTTAGCAACATGAGTGTCAAACGAAGGCTACTGTCAACCTGGGTCCCCAGATCTCTGATGACTTTTTCTGTGCTCAGTGGATTCCCACCTATATGGTAGCTAGGGGTAGCCTTGTTTTTCCCAAAGGGTATGACTATGCATTTTTTGGCGTTTAACTTCAGGCCATGGCACTGGCACCAGTTATCCATTTCTGTGAGGCCCTTCTGGAGGATATCTGTGTCAGATGTGTTTTCGACTATGGCCAGTTTGCAGTCATCTGCAAACTTTGTCAGCCATAACCCTCCTGTGTTTGCTTGTACTTCAGAAAAGTAGATGCCGAACAAGAGTGGACCCAGGACTGAGCCCTGTGGGACACCACTTGTGACAGGCTTTGAGTCTGACATGGCTCCAGCAACTCTGACCCTGTGGGTTCTGTCACTTAGCCAGTTTGCAACCCATCTTGTGATGTATGGGTTTACATTCAAGCTGATGAGTTTTTCGATGATACCTGAGTGGGGTATTGTGTCGAAGGCCTTTGCCAGGTCGAGGTAGGCTGTATGGACTGCCTTTCCTCATCAATGGCCTTGGTGACTGTCTCGAAAAAGTCAACCAAGTTTAAGAGGCAGGATCTGCCTTTGACAAAGCCAAACTGAGTTGGATCCAAAGTCTGCAAGTTCCCTATGTCTTTATTTATGAGTTCCATTATGATCCTCTCCATGGCTTTGCAGATAAGGCTTGTCAAGCTAATGGGCGGTAATTTCCAGGGTCTGTGGAGGCACCGCCCTTATGAAGTGGGACCACAGTCGCCGTCGCCACTCCTTGGGTACGTATCCTGAGGTGAGGCTAAGATTAAACAGCTGTCCTAACTGTGGGTTTAATTCCTCATTGAGTTCATGAAGCACACAGCCGGGACACCATCCGGTCCCATGGATGCTGTGTTTTTGCCTTAGTGAGGGCAGTTCTCACCTGGGCGTTGGAGATGTTTGGGGGCTACAATCCTCTGGAATAGATATCTCTCCTTTTGGGGAGGGGAGAAGTTTGCACTGAACCTGTCAGCCAGTATGTTGGCAATGTGTGTAGGTTCAGTAATTTTCACATCATTTTGAACTAATTCTGAGCATATCTGGGAGTTTCCTCCTAGGTTTCTAACATAGCTAAAGAAGGCCTTATGATTCTCTTTAGAGTCCTTGGCGATTTTTCTCTCAAAATTTGCCTTGGATGATTTTATGAGAGCTCTTAGTTTTTACTTATAATGATCAAAGGTGTCTTACCTTTCAAGGATTTTGCTCTATCTTGTAGTAGCTTCCTCCTTTTGTTGTAGAGCTTGTTTATGGCTGGGGTCCACCAGACTGGACGCTTGCCTTTGGTACAGAGAGTCTTAGTTTTGTTTGGGATTGCCTGATCCATGCAGTCCTGTAGGTGCTGGTAGAAGGCATTTGTAAGTGATTCAGCGGTTTGAGTAATGTTTACCACTGGCTCAGGGGCCTTAAAGGAGACCACACTAGTTTTTAGAAGTGTGAAATCGGCTTTTGAGAAGTTTTTCACTGTGGTCTTTTTGTTTCAGGTGGGGCGGGATGAGGACCTCCAGCGAGATTAGTTTATGATCTGATCTCACCAGTGAGGGGTATACTTCGGTGTTGAACATTTTGATCCCATGTTCGTGATGATGAGATCAAGTATGTTTTCTCCTCTTGTGGGGATGGTGACTAGTTGTTCCATGGCATTTGAGTTTATGAACCCAGGAATCTTTGGGTTAGAGTGTTCGGGCTTGAGTAGTGTTCCCAGTCTATATTAGGGTAGTTAAAGTCACCTAGTATGATGGTGTTTGGAGATACATTTATCCCTCCAATGTTTTCAGGAAGGCCATGTGAGGTTCCTGAGTTTGAGAGGGTGGCCTGTAACATGCTACAAATTGCAGAGCAGTCTTGCCTATGGTTAATTGCACCTGGATGGTCTCCGATGCATCATGCGTTGCCACCAACCTTGAGGTGTGGGTGTCCTTTATGAATATGGACACCCTCCTTTCTTGGTGTTGTCCGGATTTTGGGGCCGGAACGCATGATATGAGGTGAAACCTGTTAGTGCTGGGGTGCTCTCAGGAGCCTTGAACCAGGTTTCTGTCACAGCACAGACATCGATGTTCTCCATATTGAGAAGGGCCTCGAGTGCGTGCATCTTGAGATTGAGACTTCTGGCATTGAGCAGCATTACCCTTAGTTTTTTCCTTTTGGTGTTCTAGGGTGGTAGGTTTAGAATTTGAGCCTTGCCTAAAAAGGCACTATGGGGTGGCAAGAGCCTTTGCCAATATCCGAAGCCCAGGGTGACAGGTGCAAGCCGTCCCTTGAAGCAGCGTGGCTTGTCCAGCATGTCATCCCAGGCAGACAGACATTGGATCCCCTTTGAATGACACCAGAATTTAAGCCAATTATTAAAGCTGATCATCTTATCACTGTATTGTGGCATCATTCTAGGTGAAGGTAGGATACTGCTCAAGGTCAGGGTCATACCTGCCTGGGCTACATAATCAGAGAGCTCCTCGATGTCCCTTTTCATGTAGTCCAAGGAGGCACGTCTCAGGTCGCTGGCACCAGCATGGACAATGACTGAGTCGCATTGTACCTGCTGTTGAGAGACCTGAGTGCTTGCGTTATGTGGCGGATTCTAGCGCCTGACAGGCAGCTTACTGTGACCTTCTCTTTACTCAGTCTGGTGAGCGGACGTCAGTGTGTCTGACTATGGAATCACCAATGACAAGTGTGTCTGGCATTTTGTTTGGCCTTAAGGGCTGTGACTGTTTGACACTCTGACTGTGTGGTCTATGTGTTGCATGTGTTGGGTCGTGAGGTGGTAGTTGTTTGGGTGTCTGCTTTGGTGGCCTCTGCTGTTTTGGTAAATTTTTGATCAGAGCCTCCGAGTATGTCTTTGTGTGAGTATGTGTATGATTTGAAGTTGTGATGGTACCATGTGTGACTGGGTATGTATTGTGTGTGGTTACCTTCTCCTCCTGTCTGGTCTTGCCAGTCCTATGTTGAGAGAGCTCAGCCTCCAGTTTGGCCGTATAGTTGCATCTCTCATGTATTTGTGTTTTGTGGGAGAAGGAGAGGATTGTCTGTGTACATGAGGCAGTTGTAACATTGCCTCAATATTCCCAGGTTCACCAGTTGAGCTGGAGAGGACACTAGCAACTGATCCTCGACATACTAGAAGTAGTAGATAAAGAGACTTTCAAAGGACTCGGGGAAGTGGGTTTTAGGCTGGTGGGGTACTATCTATAATAAGAGTGCTTTATCAAGGTGCAAGTACTGTAGGAGTAAGTGCTAGGCTTTACAGATAGAGAATAGTCTACTTGGGAATCAAGTAGAGATGAACTTTTCAGTTATAGGATATGCTGGTTAGATCAGCAGTACAGCTCGAGGAAGGTAGTTTTAAGGAAAATTGGAAGAGTGGAATTTAGATGGCCCAAATAGTTTAACCTTGTTTAACCGCTGCTCTTGTGTGCAACAGTGGTAACTCCGCTTAAATCGCTTACGCGTTAGCGTGTTTTATAGCAGGGGCTGAAGGGAGCTAGGAATTGGCCCAAACGACCAATGGACTACTAGTTTCTGGCTGAAACTTCACCAAATCAGACAAAAGGCAGCTCAGTGCTTCCCACTCCCACTGGTAAGCAAAGAAACTTCCTCCTTCCTAATAAGGCAATGGATCAGTAACAGGAACTAAAAACAAAGCCCAGGGATCAGCAACTCTGAAACTGGACTACTCTAGTTCAGTAAGGCGGAAAACAAGAGATTTTTGTTTTATTACAGAGACAAGGAAAAACAGACAGTAATTGCTGTAAATCGGCTAGCGACTTTAGTGTGTAGCCTACAGAAACAATTTGCAACAATTAGTAACTTAAAGTGCAATAAACAGTGTAAAATGCAGAAATCACTTAAAGTAGCAATAAAACAGGCGAAATGCAGTTGCTAGCTTAAATAACAGTGGGAAAGCCACAAAAATACTTATATCTGGTAGAAAGTCACTCTTTTAGCTCTCTGCTGCTTGGATCACCCTGCAGGCCACCACGAGGATCTGTGCTGAGTTGGTACAAGCTGGAAAACGCGTGTTTAGCGTGTTTTATAGCAGGGGCTGAAAGGAGCTAGGAATTGGCCCAAAACAACCAATGGACTACTAGTTTCTGGCTGAAACTTCACCAAATCGGACAGAAAGGCTGCTCAGTGCTTCCCACTCCCACTGGTAAGCAAAGAAACTTCCTCCTCCCTAATAAGGCAATGAATCAGTAACAGGAACTAAAAACAAAGCCCAGGGATCAGCAACTCTGAAACTGGACTACTCTAGTTCAGTAAGGCAGGAAAACAAGAGATTTTTTTTGTTTTATTACAGAGACAACGGAAAAAACAGACAGTAAATGCTATACATGCTGCAGATCCGCTAGCACTTTAGTGTGTAGCCTACAGAAACAATTTGCAACAATTAGTAACTTAAAGTGCAATAAACAGTGTAAAATGCAGAAATCACTTAAAGTAGCAGTAAAACAGGCGAAATGCAGTCGCTAGCTTAAATAACAGTGGGAAAGCCACAAAAATACTTATATCTGGTAGAAAGTCACTCTTTAGCTCTCTGCTGCTTGGATCACTCTGCAGGCCACCACGAGGATCTGTGCTGAGTTGGTACAAGCTGGAAAACGCGTGTTTAGCGTGTTTTATAGCAGGGGCTGAAAGGAGCTAGAATTGGCCCAAAACGACCAATGGACTACTAGTTTCTGGCTGAAACTTCACCAAATCGGACAGAAAGGCTGCTCAGTGCTTCCCACTCCCACTGGTAAGCAAAGAAACTTCCCTCCTCCCTAATAAGGCAATGGATCAGTAACAGGAACTAAAAACAAAGCCCAGGGATCAGCAACTCTGAAACTGGACTACTCTAGTTCAGTAAGGCGGAAAACAAGAGATTTTATTGCTATCTTACAGAGAGAAGGAAAAAAAAGAGACAGTAAATGCAATAAAAGCTGTAAATCGGCTAGCACTTTAGTGTGTAGCCTACAGAAACAATTTGCAACAATTAGTAACTTAAAGTGCAATAAAAAGTGTAAAATGCAGAAATCACTTAAAGTAGCAGTAAAACAGGCGAAATGCAGTCGCTAGCTTAATAACAGTGGGAAAGCCACAAAAATACTTATATCTGGTAGAAAGTCACTCTTTTAGCTCTCTGCTGCTTGGATCACTCTGCAGGCCACCACGAGGATCTGTGCTGAGTTGGTACAAGCTGGAAAAACGCGTGTTTAGCGTGTTTTATAGCAGAGGGCTGAAAGGAGCTAGGAATTGGCCCAAAATGACCAATGGACTACTAGTTTCCGGCTGAAACTTCACCAAATCAGACAGAAAGGCCGCTCAGTGCTTCCCACTCCCACTGGTAAGCAAAGAAACTTCCCTCCTCCCTAATAAGGCAATGGATCAGTGACAGGAACTAAAAACAAAGCCCAGGGATCAGCAACTCTGAAACTGGACTACTCTAGTTCAGTAAGGCAGGAAAACAAGAGATTTTTTTTTTTTTACAGTGAGAAGGAGAGAAACAGACAGTAAATGCTGTAAAACCAATTCACATGCAGGGCAAGCTGGCACACTGGAGTATGTAGCAATATTAGTCCACACACAGTATGAAAAAAATGTAATTAAATTAAAAGGACTAAAAGCAAGTGCAGAAAGGGTTTATTAGAGAGAATGCGGTAAAGAGAAGGGACTGGGGAGTGTCCTAGATCAAATCTACAGTGGGGGGCACTGCAAAAGCCACCAAATTTAAACTACATCCAAGAACAGGGAGGGTGGGAAGACAGTTTCAACAGAGCTAGATCTGAGAAATCAGTCCCCAAGTTATAACAACCACAATAAAATGAAGGAAATATACTTAAATCAGCTTATGTCCAGTTGATGTATGCAGACAAATCTCAGTAGCAGCAACTCTACTTAAAATGATTACCAGAGATGTAACCAACACAGGTTTTAAAGTTATCAGAAAACCCCCAAGCTAATTAACACTTAAAGGAATTTCAGTGCAGTTTAACAACTAGTGCAGAGCTTCAGACACACACACAAGACAGTTTCAACAGAGCTAGATCTGAGAAATCAGTCCCCAAGTTATAACAACCACAATAAAATGAAGGAAATATACTTAAATCAGCTTATGTCCAGTTGATGTATGCAGACAAATCTCAGTAGCAGCAACTCTACTTAAAATGATTACCAGAGATGTAACCAACACAGGTTTTAAAGTTATCAGAAAACCCCCAAGCTAATTAACACTTAAAGGAATTTCAGTGCAGTTTAACAACTAGTGCAGAGCTTCAGACACACACACAAGACAGTTTCAACAGAGCTAGATCTGAGAAATCAGTCCCCAAGTTATAACAACCACAATAAAATGAAGGAAATATACTTAA
This sequence comes from Protopterus annectens, assembly GCF_019279795.1. Taxonomy (NCBI): domain Eukaryota; kingdom Metazoa; phylum Chordata; order Ceratodontiformes; family Protopteridae; genus Protopterus; species Protopterus annectens. Next base: position 1,077,211,620 of record NC_056728.1, on the reverse strand, counting down.
ATCAGCTTATGTCCAGTTGATGTATGCAGACAAATCTCAGTAGCAGCAACTCTACTTAAAATGATTACCAGAGATGTAACCAACACAGGTTTTAAAGTTATCAGAAACCCCCCAAGCTAATTAACACTTAAAGGAATTTCAGTGCAGTTTAACAACTAGTGCAGAGCTTCAGACACACACACAAGACAGTTTCAACAGAGCTAGATCTGAGAAATCAGTCCCCAAGTTATAACAACCACAATAAAATGAAGGAAATATACTTAAATCAGCTTATGTCCAGTTGATGTATGCAGACAAATCTCAGTAGCAGCAACTCTACTTAAAATGATTACCAGAGATGTAACCAACACAGGTTTTAAAGTTATCAGAAACCCCCCCAAGCTAATTAACACTTAAAGGAATTTCAGTGCAGTTTAACAACTAGTGCAGAGCTTCAGACACACACACAAGACAGTTTCAACAGAGCTAGATCTGAGAAATCAGTCCCCAAGTTATAACAACCACAATAAAATGAAGGAAATATACTTAAATCAGCTTATGTCCAGTTGATGTATGCAGACAAATCTCAGTAGCAGCAACTCTACTTAAAATGATATGTAGATATCAATTTAGATATTAATACACACACACGCACACACACACATACATCTACATGCTTAAATACATTTCCTGTACTGTTGAATGCCTGTGCTGCATGATATGTTTGTGAAAACATCAGGGCTATGTATGTCTGACATGGCTTAGTAGTAAATCATGTTGGCTATGGTGTGCAGAGTCCAGGGTTTGAGCCTAGTAGAGGCTGTTTATTTTGCTGCTGGGCAGAACAAGGGCCGTTGGATACAGAGTGATGAAGGCACTTTTTAGCAGTTGTAAGCGGGTTTGCACGGAGGTAAGCACTGCTAACTGCTAACCGGTTACAGTTTCTTATACTCAGTTAGCTTCTAAATTGCTTAACTTGTGTAGACATTGCTTTCCCCTGTGCAAACAGGCTTAAACCTGCTTACTGCTGCTTAAAAGTGCTTATTCCTGCTTACCCCTATGCTAATTTCTTTAAAAAAAAAAAAAGGGTTGATAGGAAAGTGGTGAAAAAGGTGCACAAAGAGGAAAAGACAGTAGGGAAAATAGCTAGGGATGTGCAGGAGGGTGTAGGGAAGGTCCATAGCTGCCCATTTCTTCTACAGCAACAGCTGTGCACATACACTGACTTTGAAGGTAGATTTGGACACTCAAACCCCTGAGAGAGGGGTGACAACATTAATATGTTGAGATGCCAATTAGACCAGATTACATGTGTCCGGTGGACACATGTGCAAAATGGACAGCTATGTATGGGGTGATATTTTTTTTTTTTGGGGACAGATTGCCCTTTTTTTTCAGGTGAGACTGGGATGTTGGAGAGGGATAGTAGGTATATTTGGGAAGGTAGGTTGGGTAGGTTAACAGACAAGACAAACAAGAAGCATACAGGGGCGGTATATGACACATGTGGGAGGTAAACACCTTGATGGGGAGGGGTGTTGGGAAATCTGAAGCCCTTGAGCCCCCTAGTGGAAACAGTGGGACTAAGATCCCCACCCATAGGTAATCACCACTGCACCTTCACGGCCCCGAAGGTAGCTTTGCTGGGAGCTGAGTCGCAGAGCCAGGCTGATCCTCTAGTCATGACATGCGGCCCTCAAGCTGGCGTAGAAGATCTCTCTATGCACCACGACCCAGACCTGGCGATGGGTGACAGCTTCCTGTCCAAGCCCACTCCCAGGGGGGTGAGCCCCATCGCCTGAGGTGGTTTCACCCGAAGTTGGTTTAGGACCAACAGACGAGAAGGTCCCGGGTTAGGCTCCAGATGTTCTGGTGCCCGGTGCCACGGCCAGCTGAGGTGGGACAGGTGGATCCACTGGGACCTGCATTCCCATACGTGCTATGGTGTTTATGGTGTATCAACATACGTGGGTTAGTAATAGTCAACACATTCCAGGATTAGGTATAACAGCATGCATTGATATTCCCATTAACCCAGATGCCAGATACAGAACAGTTGCATAGCAAACGGAACACATGCATATATGGGAACACAGTGGTAATAACAACAGCATGTAGGTACATTGATGGTACCATGCCACCAGTGTTGGTGTATTTCAACATAGCACATGCATGGAGACAGATTTAAATAATTATCAACCAATAGAACATATGTCCCAACAGAACAGTGAAGTCATCACATAGCAGTTTAGGTGGGTATTTAGTTTATTGTTGGAGATATGGTGGGGGGAGAGAAAGATGTCAATTAACAACTAATATATTCCTGTAGTTCACATTACTTTCCTAGTCAGTGCTGTTATCTGTACCTTACAAGTATTACTACAATACCCTATTGCCTTAGTTTGGACAGTGATATGGCTGTCGCCATATGTATACATGAACTGGTTTTACCTGCAGTATACACCTCTTACCTGGAATACCTGTGGAGAAAATGTTTGTTAACATTAACTAACTGTTCCTACATATACTCCCAGATTCCAGGTTGATGTTGTGCACATACCTGTCCATCTCTTTCTGCACAGACTCTGGCCATGTCTTGACCACATGCAGGTCAACTGGGACATATCTAGACTATTGCCCTCTTCATCCTTTAGTGACTTACAACACTCTTATACAGGCTTTCCTACACAGTTATATTATGTAGCACAGTGTGGGTGACAGTGATCAATGATACCTTATTATTCAGAGCAACTGCAACACTCACAATTCCATACATTGCCAGAGTAAACAGTAACAGTATAGGGTATCAAGCTTTTTATTTCTTGGCACAGTGTTTGTATCCAACGTACCTATGGGAGCAATGTTTGTTAGCACTACCTGAATGTTGCCGCACAAAGTACCAGATTACACATTAGTATTATGCACATACATCTCACTCTGTTACTGTACACACTCTGGTCATAGCTTGACAACATGGGGTGTAGATAGGACATACTTGGATTATTACTCTCATAGCAGTTTCGGGAGTTGCTAGAGTGACAGGTTTGTTCTCATAGATATGTGAAAATCAGTTGCATTCCCTGTTTGCTGCCTAAACATCTGGGATCATCCCAATGACTTCCCAGGAGAACAGGGTGACAGGCAGCAGATATGAGCCCATATACTGGACATTCTGGTCTTATCTGTACAGTTGTGGAGTATGATTACATATGCAGCCTACTTCCACTCCCAGGATTCAGACCATGGCTGTGTCTGCTAAAACTAAAACACTATCCATAACAGTTGTGTGTGCTATATAGATATTGTTGTATATCTCCTAACTGCTTTCTGTCTTATAATTCTCCTGTGGTGTTACATTATGACTTTGTATTACAACACTCTTGTACAGGATTTCCTAGACAGTTATATTTTGTAGGACAGTATGGGCAACAGTGATGAGTAATACCTTATTATTCACAGCAACTGCATCAGTCACAATGCCATACAATACCAAAGTAAACAGTACCAGTACAGGGTATCATTCTTTTACTTCTGGGCACAATGTTTGTATCTGACAGACCTGTGGAAGCAATGTTTGTTAGCACTAACTGAATGTTTTCACACACAGTACCAGATTACACATTACTATTATGCACATACATCTCACTCTGTTACTGTACACACTCTGGTCACAGCTTGACAAAATGGGGATGTAAATGGGACATACGTGGCTTATTACTCTCATAAGCTTTTGGGGAGTTGCTAGTGTGCCAGCTTTGTTCTCATAGATGTGTGTCAATCAGTTCTATTTCCTGTTTGCTGCCTATATATATGGGATCATCCCACTGGTTTCCCAGGGGGACAGGAGGACAGGCAGCAGATATGGCCCACTTTACTGGACATTCTGGACATATCTGTACAGTTGTGGGGTATGATTCTGTATGCAGACTACTACCACTGCCAGGATTCGAACCATGGCTGTGTGTCCTAAAAGTACAACAGTTCATGTCTCAGTTGTGTGTGCTATTTGGATTTTGTTGTCTGCCTTTTCACTGTTTTCTGTCTATGTGTCTCTCAGTTGTACTAAATGACCTCTGGGGATTACACCAGTCATATACAGACATTCCTACACATTCTATTTATGTTGCACAGTGTGAATACAATGCTTAATACAACAGTACTATTAAGTGATTGCAAATCTACATTACCATATGATACCAGAGTATACAGATGCATTCCAGCAGTTAGACCTTTACTGTCAGGCTATTATGCTTTTATTTACATACAAACTATATGAGACTCTTCCTGCCATATTCCCGGGTGTATGCTGCACTTGCCTTAAAAAAGACAAGTTGCATGCTGGCAATTACCTTACTAATGCTTTTAGATTTATTTCCTGTGACAGTACATGCAAGAGTATTACTGACCTGCCTCACATCGCAACCTCTCCAGGTGACAGCCATGGGCTTCCTGGTTCATGGTCCATTCACTTGCCACTGTGAAGGACATAAGAGGAATATTTGGCCATACCTATCCATAATAAACATGAGCTGGCAATTATTAAACACGTAGTATAGTGATACTTACACACAGCTGGGAAAGCCCCTGCCATCCTAGCCTCTTGGATCCACTGCTCCAAGAGGTCCCCCTTACATGGCTTCAGGTTGGCATAGTGATGCCTGACCTGGGGTATGCCAATGGCACTGGTGAGGTCATGGGTGAGACAGTCCCAGGCTTAAGCGTTATATTGGGAACCCTGGTGCTGGCCTTGCAGCAGTCATTGCTCATGGTCTTTGACAAGGAGTCCTGTCATGACTGTGGACTTCTGGATGCCCCAGCGCTGCTCCCAGAAATGGACTCCCTCTCTGCTTTCTGCCATGGTGCCAGCAAGGGGAAGCTACAACCAGTTATGAGATGTATTCCTGCCTGTTGGGTTTAAGTAGGGCCAAATTCCCGCACTTTGCCATGATTGGCCGATTTTGAAAAGACTAAGCTATGAGCAAACCTGCTTACCTAAGGTTGGCATTGTTTAAAGGGCTATACCACTGGGCACATTGAGTTAGCTGGCCTAAACATTGCTTACACCTCCTAAGCTGGCCTGTGCAATGTTTAGCGTTGCTTAAATTTGACTTTGTATTATAGTTGCTTTTTGGCATTGATTTATTATTCATTACATCTTATATATACGTCTTGTATCCATTATTCATGTGTACGTACACTGTATGAGGTCCTCGTTTTCAGTAGGGGATTTCAACAGAATATTTGACTGTATACTGATTCTTTTCACATGTTCAGCTTGATTTTACTATAGTGAGGATTTGTTTGGTGATACCTCATTCTTATGTACTGCTGTGATGGCTTGTGGTTAACTACTGCGACTATAGTATATAGGGTCCTGGGTACAAGACCTGCAAGGCTGTTTATTTTGTTGCTCGGCAGAACAAGGGCTGTTGGATACAGAGTGATTAAGGCACTTTTAAGCAGTTGTAAGCGGGTTTGTGCGGGTTTGCATGAGGGTAAGCAATGCTAACCTCTGGTTAAATATGCTTACAGAGAGTTAGCTTCAATATTGCTTAACCTGTCTGCACATTGTTTACCCACGAGCAAACGGGCTTAAACCCACTTACTAGTGCTTACATATGCTTACTACTGCTTAATAGTGCTTATTGCTTACACTTGCTTACGAGTGCTTACTCCCGCTTACAACTGCATTGATTTAGACAGTAATGTCTAATGGTTCTTGGGAAGGTGGGGGATTTGGAAGCTGTATGGTGTTATTCATTACATATTTTACCTTCCATTTGTATCCATGATTCCTGTGTACATATACTGTATGGGGAACATGTGATCATCTGTGGACTTTGCAACATTATGACACTGACACCTCACATCTGCATTTAATGCAATATGCCAGTTCACAAATATATGTCATTTAGTAGGTTATGCAACTAAAATATTGGTCATAACTTGATTTGACATGGAAAATGGAATGTGCTGCTTGGTGTTTCCTACATTTTAACAGCACTCTGAGACTATTTACAGTTTTTTAAATATTTTTATACATAATTTCTTAGTTTGACCACATGGGGTCTGGCATCTTGAAGAAATTCTGATTGTTTACTCTCCCTCTAGGTATCTCACAAAGCAGTGCTTGTCTGTAAAAAAAATTCCACCACTCATGCCTCTTTCTTCCTAATGCTCCTGTCACTGCATTGATTTTAAATGCATACACTGGTGTCTTTCAGTCAGTTAGTTTTAAGTAACATTTCATGCCATTCAACAACTACTTAAAACACAAACAGTGCAAATGCCACAGAACAAACTTTCAAAGTGCTTTTTACTGCTGCTTCTTTTTAGAATGGCTAAATTGCCATCTTTTTTGAAGCCTGAATTGTACTAGTTTGACTCATCTCACATCCCCCTTCACACCTAACTTCCCTAGCTGTCAAAGGGTAATTTGAACTGTTACCTGCTGTGATTGACACCTCGCAGCAGGAGTTGTGACTCATGTATTGTTTCCTTGTTCTAGCCATTACTTTCTGTATGGGTAGGGGAAGGACCAGGAAGCTGTGACATCCCAGCATGGGTGGGTTTTTAAGATGGTCGTGGTCATGTCAGTTTGGGGAAGGAATTGGCTAGAAAACTACCTGTATTCATTGGCCTTGATAACATCAATGAATTGGAGACTGCAACAAGCTTTTCCAGGGCAGGATAAAAGTTTTTTTTGAAAGTGAAACTACCACAGTACAGTAAAATACTGTTCTAGTGGAGAGAAGCAGTTAAATGCTGCATTGTTGTTTATTCATATCAGAGACAGTAAATAGGTAGAAAAAGGACAAAGAAGTTGAGCATTTAATAATATAATCCCATTGTTGTCCTTTAAAGTGAAGTGATACAGGATATCCATGCCTTTTGGTGCTTGTCACCTTATCACAGCCACTCTTTGATGACCTTTGTTATTCACTTCCTGGTTTCTTGATGTGCTCACCTCCAGCTTTCCAGTTAGTTTCCTATTAGTATCATTGACTGATTGTGTGCTTCACTGATCAGCCATACACCATGAAGCCATAGGAAAAACAGCAATAAACAAGATGTCATCAGAAAGGTTGCAATATTCAGTGTACTCATCATTCGTTCTTTTTTCCTCTATTTTCATGTCACTCGCCAGTTCTGTTTTTATCCCTCTTGAAAGATGTTCCCTTTGTTTATTTTTACTTTTTGTCTGAAAAACCCATCTTAGTACCACCTGATTTATCACAAAGCACTTTATAATATAGTAGAAATTCACAAAAGCAAATATTTTAATTGATTCTGTTAACTGGAATGGCATACTAATACAAAAGGAGCAATCACAGTTATTGTCCATATACAGAGCATCAACAATAAGCAAAGATGCATGCAATTAATGAAAGAAAATGGGAAACTGTTCAGTATAAAATAAGAAAAGCAAACACTGTTTTTAAGAAAGTTTAGTAGGGGAAATAAATACATATTGGTTAACATAACAGCTAAAGAAGTTGAAAGTCAGTGGCTGTATTTTGGTTTGTAAACTTTTAACACTAAAGTGGAATCTGAGTTGGGCAATTTATGAGGTGGGGGTAGGTGAGGCTATAGGAAAACATCCAAAAGATGGTAGTGATTTTAGGTGATTCCTGGACTATGAAATCCCTTACAATGTATTCTGCTTATAGGAATTTTAAGTTGTGCCCAGAAGTAGGTGAAATATTGGCATGTTTAAGTTTGAATGGAGGTGTTTGTGTGGTCTTCATTGCTCTGAGTATCACTCATCTCTGCATTTAATTTTCATTTGAAGCTCTTTAAGGGTTGATCACTTCTATTTTGTATCTGATTCTAGTATTACATTTGTTTTGTTAAGTTTTCTGTTTTGTTGGAGTTTTAAGAGTTCTTGGCTAGGGTCAGTTAAAAAAATTACCAAGATTTATTTTGCAAAGAATTCCTTTGCAAACTGTGAATAACATCAGTTAATTAGTGGGAGGAGCTGAGAGACAGCATTGCTATTTTATTTAGAAATATCTGTAGTTATCTGAAGTGTTTGTGTGGTCTGCATTGCTCTGAGCATCACTCATTTCTGCATTTAATTTTGATTTGAAGCTCTTTATGTAAGGTTTGATCACTTCTATTTTGTATCTTATTCTAGTATCACATTTGTTTTGTTTTAAGTTTTCTGTTCTGTTGGAGGTTTAAGAGTTTCCCATCCACCGGCCCAGTCCTTGTTGTGTTCTTAAATTTGGTGGCTTTTGAGTTGCCCACCCCTACTATAAATCACATTTTGGACACTCCTTCCAGTCCCATTCTCATCAGCTTATTCTACTGAGCAAAGAGAGATCATTTGGGAAGGCCCACCCCTTTAATTTATCAACCTTAAATTATCATGTTTCATTCCTTCCACTTAACCAAAAAATATATATTGCACTTTATTCATCTTCTTTTATTGTATTTGTGTTTCTTCCTACTTTATTACTTTATTTTGCTTTTGCTGCCTTTTCTTAAAAGTACTCAATTGCATTTATTCTGCTGCATGTATTACTGCTTGTTAGTAGCCTGATTAAATTGTAACTGTTATTCTAAGCCTTTTGGTTTAAGCACTTGGGCTTCAGGTCAGTTGTTTTACATTAAGAAGGTTGGTGGTCTACATTCTTGTGATAGGACAGGTAGCTTACATCCTTCTAAGTTGGGAGGTGCTGATTGAAGGCTTAGTGTCTGTTATTCTAAAAGTGTCTTAGTTCTGGTTTAAGCACTTAGGCTTCAGGCCATTTATTTTACATTAACAAGGTTTGTGATCTGCACTCTTGTGGGTGGAAAGGGGCGATTATTCCCTTCTGATCTGGGAATTTCTGATTAAAGGCTTATTGTGTCTGCTTATCTGAGCTGCTTTTTCTGAAATTAGTGCACCTTATTTGCTGTAGCATAGACTAGATTCAGACCTGCTGAATCTAGCTTTGTTTGTATAATTTGAGCACTAATCCGGGCCATCTTTTTTTGGAGAAGGTTCCCCTGCACCCTAGTGGCAGGAGTGTGGAGCTAGAACGTGTCTGATTGAAGACTGCTGGAATACAGCTCAGTTTTGAGCTTTTCTATTGGTTAATTGGTTAATTTGTTTAAATCAGTTTGCTCATTTGCTACTATTATATTAAAAAAAAGTTCTAGCTTGTTTTCCCAGCTTTCCTGTTACTAGAGTAGTCCAGATGCAGATTTGATGTATTCAGGACTGTATTGTAGTTTCTGAGTTCCCCAGACCTTTCTGTGCTAGAGGGAAGCCTCTCAGGTTAACAGTGGGAGTGGTAAACACTAGGTAAACTATCTACCACAAGAGGAGTGGTTTCTAGCTCCCATTCAACTTTCTGCTTTAAAATCCCCTGTTTGCATGGGTTTGCATGCAGGGCAGTGCCACTAAGCTAGGGTAAACTATTACTGGTGCCAGAAAGTCTGCTCTTTAATTTTTCCCTTAGATCTTGCTAGTTCTCTTCTCTCTTGCATTTAACTAGCTTATATTCACATAGCACTTCATCTGGTTTCTTGTAGCAATTATTGTAGAACACATAAGTGCTAACAGCACTAAACATCCTATAAGGAAAGAGCTCCAGTACTTATTAATAATGACCATCCCTCCTGGCATGTCTAAAGGTCAGTTCCTTGTGCTTTCTCCTATTAACCTGGTGAACTTGGACATTCTGAGGCAGTGTAGCAACTGCCTCATGTACACAGACAACCATCTCCTCTTACCTCCCAATACTCAAACTTGTGAGAGATGCACTTATATATCCAAATTGAAAGACATGCACTCTCCAGGCAAGACCAAATAGCTGGTCAAGAGGCGTAGGTCAACACCTGCACCACACCACATGGAACACATAGCCCTCCAGAACACCCACCATCACAGCTCTCATATAAAAACACAAACCACACACCCACCTTCATGGAGGCTCTCAATAGAAATCTACCCAAACAGCAGAGACCTCCAAATCAGAATTGTACTTGACCACCACAACACAGCACAAATCAAAGACTCATAGCTCAGCTGCACAGTGTTCCCCTCAACCTAAGTCCCTAAGGCAAAACAGCTTGCCCAATACACTAATCATAGGTGACTCGATAGTGAGGCACACTGATGTTCCACTCACTAGGTTGAATAAGGAGAAGGTAACAGTCAGCTGTTAGTCAGGTGCCAGGATCCGACACATAACACATGCACTCAAGTCACTCCACAACAAGTACAAGTATGACTCTGTCATTGTCCATGTGGGTGTGAATGACCTGAGACATACCTCCCTGGACTATATGAAAAGAGACATGGAAGAGCTCTCACATTATGTGGCCCAGGCAGGTACGACCCTACCATCACCCAGAATAATACCGCAGTACAAGCAGAAAATTATTGACTTCAATAATTGGCTAAGTTTCTGGCGTCATTCTAAGGGGATCCAGTATCTGTCTGCTTGGGATGACATGATTGACAGACCTCGATGCTTTGCCAGCGATGGTCTGCATATGTCACCCCTAGGTTTCTGGATAATGGCTAAGGCTCTTGCCACCCCTATAGTGCCTTTTTTAGGTGGTGTTCCAAACACCAAATTGCCATGATAAGAGCTATAAATAAATGCAATCTGAGGGTCATGCTGCTCAACGCTAGAAGTCTAAATTTCAAGATGCACTGACTCGAAGCACTCCTTAAAATGGAGAACATCGACATTTGTGCTGTAACAGAGACCTGGTTCAAGACAGCAGAAAGCACCCCTGCACTTCCAGGCTATAATTCATTCCACACCTTTTGGAATGGACCAATGCTCCAAAGGCAGTGGCGTCTCCATATTCATAAAGGATATGCACACCTCCAAACTAGTAGCCCAGCATAACACATCAGAGACACTTCAGATATAACTAGCAGTGGCTAAGACAGCGATTCAGGTGATAGCCTGCTATAGGTCCTCAACCATGCCCCAGGACTCTCATTCCATGTTCCTAAGCACCCTGGAAACTATTAGGGTCCAACCCAACACTCTCATACTGGGTGACTTCAACTACCCCTCCATCAACTGGGAAAACTACTCATGCACCAATACACTTGCCCAACACTTCTTGGAATTCATTAATTCCAATGCGTTGGACCAGCTCATTCTTACCCCCACTAGAGGAAGCAACATCCTCGACCTGGTTATTATTAACATGAGCAACCATTGCTCAACACCAAAAGTCAATTCCTCCCTGGATAGAGCCGACCACAAGCTAATTACCATGGAAATCCACATCTCACCCACACCACCAGCAAAGGTAACCACCATGAAAAACTTCTCCAAAGCTGACTTTGGGCTCCTAAAAACAGAGGTGGTTAACCTCACAGCACCCATGCAAATGAAAACTGGGTCTATGACCACCGAATCATACACCAATTCACTGTACGAACATGTACATAAATGGATGGAACTAGGCAAACCCAACAGAACCAAGACATTCTCCTCCAAAAAAAGGAATCAAATCTGGTGGGCTCCTGCCATTAACAAACTCTACAACAGAAGGAAGAAACTGTTGCAGAAAAAGGTGAAGTCCCAAGACTGGAAAAACTCCCTTAGCCTCAGCAAAAAGTTGAGATCCCTCATCAAAATCTCTAAAGCTAGCTATGAGGGCAGAATTGCAGCAGACACTAAAAGCAACCACAAAACCTTCTACAGTTATGACAAGAATCTCCATGGCAATACCCAGATTTGCTCTGAGTTACTGCACAATGGTACCTTCTATACTGAGCCAACAGATATTGCCAGCATACTGGCTGACAGATTCAGTGCCAACTTTACCCCTCTCTCCCTCCCTAAAGGAGCAATCACAGTACCGGAAGAATGCCAGGTACCCAGCATTACTGCAGCATAGGTTAAAGCTGCATTGTCCAAGGTCAAAAATACAGCTTCCATGGGACCTGACAATATCCCTGGCTGTGTTCTATATGAACTGCAAAGTGAACTGGCACCACATCTGTGTGCCCTGTTCAATCACAGGCTCACCTCAGGCTTTGTCCCTACAGAATGGTGCACTGCTACAGTCATCCCTCTCCATAAATGGTGAGCAACTACAAACCCTGGGAATTATCACCCCCATTAGCCTGATGAGTCTGATATGTAAGGCTATGAAGCGCATCATCATGGACCCAATTAACAAGAATATAGGGAATCTCCAAACTCTGGACCCCACGCAATTTAGTTTTGTGAAGGGTAGATTATGCCTGCTCAACCTTTTTGACTTCTTTGAGTCAGTCACCAGAGCTGTGGCTAAGGGTAAGGCAGTTCATACAGCCTACGTTGATCTGGCCAAAGCCTTTGATACAATTCCCCACTCAGGAATTATTGATATACTCACCAAACTAGGCATCAACCCCTATATCATCAGGTGGGTTGCAAATTGGCTCACATATAGAACCCACAGTGTGAAAGTAGCAGACTCCAAGTCAGACTGCCAACCAGTCATGAGTGGAGTCCCACAGGGATCGGTCCTGGGTCCTCTCCTGTTTGGCATCTACTTCTCAGAAGTCCAGTCCAACACGGAGGGACTCTGGCTGACCAAGTTCGCCGACAGTTGCAAGCTGGGAGTCATTATTAACTCCCCAAGTGATGTAGACATCCTACAGAAAGGCCTCACTGAGACCAACAACTGGTTTCAAAACCATGGCCTTAAGCTTAATGCCAAAATAATGCGTCATCATTCCCTTTGGTAGAAACTTAGTTCCCACAAATTGCCACATTGATGGTAGCCCACTGAACACAGAAAGCGTTATAGGAGATCTGGGGACACAGGCTGACAGCAACCTCTCCTTCAACCACCACATTGCCTCTGTGGTCAGAAGGTCCTTCTATGTGGCACATCTCATTACCAAGGGTTTTGCTTCCAGGAAGAAAGAGGTCATCATCTCTCTCTACTCTTCCCTCATTAGACCAGTCATCGATTATAATGCCCCATTTGGCATGTACCTCACTAAACACCTGCAACAGCTGGAAAGGCCACAAAAGTACCTCATGAAGAGGATCCTAGGCCTTAAACACATGCCCTACATGGACAGACTCAAAAAACTCCAGCTTTTCTCTATCTCATATCGTCTATTAAGAGGCGATCTCTGCTTGACTTACAAAGCCATGTTTGACGCAGCCATGTTAGAAATGTTACACCTAAAGAAATCCCAATCCCTCTTCACCACATGCTCCAGGGACCTCAACCTTATTACCACAATCAACAGAACATGCAGGAGGGACAGGTTCATAACCCAGAGACTGCCCATGCTCTGGAATAGACTTCCCATACATGTTAAGCAGAGCACCTCACTGGCCCTTTTCAAGAGAAATCATGATGAGTGGATGGGAAATAGAAAGTTCATCCCAGGGATCACTCCAGTGGCTCTACTTGATAGAGGCAATGGGAACTAATGGTGACATGATGCCAGGGCACTTCTATGGGCTAGGCTTGTAAAGGCTCCAGGGCCATTGGCCTAGTACACACCTATGAACCTATGAGCAAAGTTTAGGTACTAATATTGAAAAAACAGTTGTGACTGCAGTGAATTTTTTTTCTGGAGTTTCCTAACACAGGGGCCAGGCACTGTTAGGGAGTAATGAAGATTATAATGAGAGGTTTTAAGTGATAAACTACTAGCTAAGAAAGGGAAACTGTCAGGTTTAAGGATCTTAGGAGTAAATAGCTTAACATTGGGTCAGATCTGTGTTGCAATTGAGAGGGTGGCAGTTGGATTTATATGATGCACTGCATTAATTCTTCTGAGAAGCTAGAAAGATGAATGTACAAGTTTGGTTAGCTCTTACTTGGATTTTTGAAAGTTTGTTTTTTTGCTGCTGCAACTCTTTGGGGGAAGCCGTGTTAGCCAAATGCAGTTGTGGTATTGACAGCAACTAAATGCAATGTACTTTTCCAGAAAAGTAGCTTGCAGACTTTTGCTTTAGGATGATCTGTGTGGTATTTAAATGTCTGGCTTTTGCCTACCCAAGTGCCCAACTACATTAAGAATGGAGTGGTTTAAGGGGGGAGGAGTGAACAAAGGGTCTTTGATGGATCAGCTGTCAGGGAATGTAAAACATTTATGTCTGTTTCCAAATACCATAGCCATTGTTTTTGTGGTATTTATATTGTTTGTTAAGAAACCTTCTGGAGAGGACTGTGAGATCAGTTCCAAACTCAGATTTTATTATAGCTATGCAGGGTCTGAACCTATAGATAGCCATATCATCAGCATAAAAAATCTGTGGTAGCTTTTAGAAGTATTGTGGTAGTTTGTTTCTAAATACAGAAAAGAGTAAAGGCAAGAGCATGAACATGGGGTGGGGGTACCTTGCTGCAAACTCTGAAGGTGCTGCTGCAAACTGAATTTCCAGTTTTTAGGTAAATGATCTTTGAGTAAGGTAGTCGATAAACCATGCTGAGCTTTTAGAAGTAAAGCCTGCACTGGGAAGGGGACAGGAAAGAAAAGTATGATAAGGTATGATTATTGTGCTTACAAGCTTTGTTTACATCTACAAAGACAGCCCAGTAAGACTGCTTGTATCCATGTTAATAAGAATTACTAAATAAATAAATAAATTAAAAAAATAAGAAAACAGCTAAACTGTACACTAAATAAAACAATGTTTAGCATTTGCTGATGAAAGACTACACAATACTAGTTTTAATCATGACAATAACAATAGCAACAACAGCAACAACAAAACAATAATAATAATAATAATAATGATAATAATAATCAGAGCTGTAAATAGGGCAAGGCATAAGCAGTGACTGCCCAGGTATGAGACGTTAGGTGGCATGAACATTAGGTACTATTGTGTGAGTGCATTTCCGGCATTGATTTATAAAGCCTCTGGAAATCATAAATGAATGTTAATACAGATATAATATATATATATATATATATATATATATATAAATATATACACACACACACACACACACACAGTTATGGCTGATGCTCATTGTATTGCATTAACTATAGCAGGCTGCTTCTTACAGGTAAAATGTGGTGCAGATTATCTTTTTTTTTTTTTTTGGTCTTCAACTTTGGAAAGACTTTTTTTGTGTTGCTCAACTTTCGTTTGAGGGGATGCTACAAGCAAAATTAAATATGAATTCATATTATATACTACCAGTCACTCTTTTTTTATATTTCTCATCTTTCTTTGTCCTATCACAGCCCTTCACTCCATGACTGAAGTCAAGAAGTCACAAAAGGACTATAGTTCTAACGATGCTCTTGCCATCTATTTTTCGTTCTTCAGATACTATCAAAACTGCATTCTTTTTAAAGATGCACACTTTTTTTCCTATTCCATGGGGTTCTCTCCTGCTTAGTAATCCTACATCCTACATCCTGGACTACAGAAGTATAATGATAGCCCACCTTCATGTCATCTGGTTAGCTTTTTTGCTGTTGTCCCACCTTTGTCTGAAGCTCTAATGGCTCCCTCTTTCCATGATTTTTTATAGTATCACAATGCAAATCCTAACAAAATGTGTGACCTCTCCAGGCCATCGGGTATCTGACTAATTTGTTTTGGCCACTGCAACCTGCTGTCTCAGCAATCATATTATTTAGTTATATTGCTTCCTTCTACCATACAGTCAGGCCATTTAAACCTCAACTTCCCAGACCTTTTATCCTTTCATAGATAATTTACTGCTCCCTATTATGAATGCCAGGAAAAAAACAGACTTTTAATTTGGAATAAGGAAACTTGTAAATGCAATATTTAGATCTGCCTATATCCTACTTGCTTCTTTCCACCTTCTGGACTCTATCATTTAAGAAGTCCAGGCCAAATGCCTTAGTCAGAAGTGTCTGCAGCTGCCCTTCAATAAAGCAGATTGGATTTTCATCATGCTCACCTTCTGCCAGTTTTACATGTTCCACTTGGAACAATCTTCAAAACCATATAATTTCTGCTGAAGCTCTTTAATAAGCAATCAAAACATCTCTCTTTCGTCCCACAAACAAGCCTACACCATACCCATCATGTTCTGCTTTTAACTCACTCAACGTATCATTCAGAAAATGGATTTCATTCAAGATGCCTCCCACTTCGAGTCAAGTGAGGTGCATTCTGATGTTTCCCACCATGCAGAGTATTGTGTACATTAAACAGTCCTGTAAGGTATCGCTAGGCTTAAAGAGGAGTACCTGGGATTGCAGAGGGTAATGACAAATGCAGTACAACACATTGTCAAGCCTACATTCAAGTATGACAACTTTTCTACACTGATTTAACACTCAGCTGCACAGAGATAATCTTTTAGCCAGCAAGCTTTACATGGGGTTCACAAGTGATGATTGAATGGGTCTGACAAAATAAATGACTGACAGAAAGACAACCGAAACATTTGCATCACAATAACACAAAAATAAAAGACAATGTGGTACAATGAGCTAATGGTTTGGGGCAGGGTAGGGACACTAACTGCAAAATTAAACAGACTTGATAGTGACTTAGCCTTTGTTCATTGATTTTTTTTTTTATATTAATATGCAAAGTCTAGACAATAATCCCACAGAAAGTCACTCAGTGGTGTAGAGAACTGGTATAGTTCTTTTTCACTATTTCAGGTCTTTGGATGACATTAGCACAGTTGCTGATCTTGTGTTTATTCTGACATTTCCATAGCTAAACAGCCAAGTTAGCTTTAGCTAGTTAAGGCTAGAAAGGTCTTCTGAAGTCCTGGTTTGATTCCTTTAGTCTCCACTTGCACATTGGCTAAGTATCCTGATCGGAGTTACACAATGTTCATTTGCTGATCCTAAAAAGAACTATGTGTGCTTTTTGAACATATTTCAATTATTAACTAAAATGACATTGATTGCTAAGGCATGCATATAACTAGGGAATCACCATCTGTCAAGACACAGCTTTCCTCAGCAGTAAATAAATGCAATAATAATTTTTACATATTACTTTCCCAAATATTTTATTTTCCTTGCTGATTGTCAATAAACATTCCTTACATAAAGATTATTTTTTGTAATGTTATTCAGATATGACTCCATGGAACAGAAGGCCTTAACTCTAGTCACCCTACCACTTTCCCCTACCTCTAGTTTAGGATTAGGTTCAGGAATGAGAGAGATTTGATTTAGTGCTGGGATAGAGAAATTATATTTAGAAATCTACATTCTACAGGAAGTGGTGATGTGCCTTGTTGCACATAAGTTAATTAGTGCATGGGTGACAACCTAGGTATTCAATGCAGCATACCAATGCAAGGTTGAATCTCACTTACAGTCATAATACACATATGCTAACAAATGTTCACGCACTCACCTTATTTACAAATACACTTATCGCGCACGCACGCACACACACACACACACACACACACACACACACACACACACACACACACACACACACACACACACACACACACACACACACACACACACACACACAAACACACATACATGCACACACACATTACATAAATACAAATACACATATATACACATGGAAGCAGACACCCATACACAAATGCAGGCACATACACACATACATGTATGCATACAATAACACTTCCTTGTAAAAGCAAAGTAAAGGATGCATTTCCACTTCACATGATTGAGGAATTTACAAAAAACTACAAAATCACAGTTGATAGGCAAAGCAGCAACATTTATCTTACCCACTTTCTCTGTAATTTTATCTGCAACCCTTCTCCAGTACTGAGGAATACTTTCCACCTTCTTTGATTTACTGCAGTACAATGGTTATCCTATGCAAGACTGAAATCCTACAGTTATCACTTTATTTTAGATGGCTGTTCACCCATTAAGACATTTCAGTATGATAAAACAAAGTCCCTTATAAACAAATATGGAAGGACTATCAGTGATAGCCAACACCTCATTTGGAAGAAAATAATCTGATAGCAGAAAAGAAAAACAGTCTGTACTGGACAAGACACCTGTAAGAGAATTTCTTCTAATATCTTCAATTTAAAACTTCTCCCATGTCATAACCACATCAGCAATGGAGCAAAATACTTAATTTTGTTTAATCTTGTTTTAACTGATACCATGTAGTACCACTCATAGAACCAGTCATATTATGCAGTCTCACTTCTAGTAAAAGTGTCTTGTAGTCCAACAGACAGATACAAATTTGCAGCCCACACTGGCTACCATGATATCTGCATTAAAATATGGATCATTGCTGCTTCTAAATGGTAAAAATATGTATGGCCTCAATTTTTAATTGTTGCTAAGTGAAAACTCATATGTAAGAGCTATTTTTTTCTTTAATGCATGCCCAGATAAAAATAATGTGAAAGGTGTATTAAACATGCCTAAGTGCATAGTTTGAGCCTATATTTGCTTGTACAATACTTTTAAAAACAGCCAACGTGCTTTTAGCATGCAGTCATACATCAGCACCAAGTGCATGTGCATGATGTACTGTGTACATGTCATAGCATGGATGAGTATGCATGTATGATGTTCTGTGTACATGTCACATGCTACAGCACTGATGAGTTTGCATATATGGTGTACAGTGTACATGCTACAGCGCTGATGAGTATGAATGTATGATGTACTGTGTGCATGTCACAGCACTTAGCATGAATGTATGATGTACTGTGTTCATGTCATAGCACTGATGAGTATGAATGTATGATGTACTATGTGTGAATGTGTGTGTGTGTGTGTGTGTGCATGTGTGTGTGTGTGTCACAATACTCATGAGTATGAATGTATGATGTACTGTGTGTGTGTCACAGCACTGAGTATGAATGTGTGATGTACTGTGTGTGTGTGTGTGTGTGTGTGTGTTTGTGTGTGTGTGTGTGTGTGTGTGTGTGTGTGTGTGTGTGTGTGTCATAGCACTGATGAGTATGAATGTGTGATATACTATGTGCATGTCACAGCACTGACAAGTATGAATGTATGATGTACTGTGTGCATGTCACAGCACTGACAAGTATGAATGTATGATGTACTGTGTGCATGTCACAGCACTGACAAGTATGAAAGCATGATGTACTGTGTGCATTTCACAGCACTAATGAGTATGAATGTATGATGTACTGTGTGTGTGTCATAGCACTGATGAGTATGAATGTATGATGCAGTCTGTGTGTGTATGTGTGTGTGTGTGCTTGTGTGTTTTTGTGTGTGTGTGTGTGTGTGTGTGTGTGTGTGTGTGTGTGTGTGTGTGTGTGTGTGTGTGTGTGTGACAGTACTAATGAATATGAATGTATGATGTAATGTGTGTGTGTGTCACAGCACTGACAAGTATGAATGTATGATGTACTCTGTGAGTGTCACAGCACTGATGAGTATTCTGGTATAATGTAATGTGTATGTGTCACAGCATGCATCACAGCACTAATGACTATGAATGAATGATGTACTGTGTACATGTCACAGCATTAATGAATATGTACACATAATGTCTTGTGTACGGTATGTGTCACAGCAGTGATAAGTATGCATTTATGATGCAGTGTGTATGTGTCACAGCATTAATACGTATGTAGGTATAATGTAATGTGTACATATCACAGCACTGATAAATATACATGTATGCTGTACTGTATATGTGTCAGAACACTGATGAATAAGCATGTTTAATGTACTGTGCATGTGGAACAGCATTAATGAGTATGCATATATGATGTACTGTGTATGTGTCACAGCACTAATGAGTACACATATATAATGTACTATGTATATGTCACAGAATTGATGAGTATGCATGTATGATGTACTGGCTGTGTCACAGCATTAATGAGTATGCATGTATGATGCACTGTGTACATGTGAAAGCACTGATGAATATGCATGCATAATGTATTGTGTATGTGGCACAGCACTGATGAGTAAGCATGTATGATGCACTGTATACGTGCCACAGCACCAGTGAGTATGCATGTATAATGTACTGTATATGTGTCAGAGCATTGAGTATGCATGTATGATGCATTGTGTACATATTAGAACACTGAGGAGTATGCATGTATGCTGTACTGTGTTTAATGAGTAAGCACATACACAATACATCCTAAAGCTGGAGCAGCAGTGGAATGGACATTACACACTTGCGGTGCTCTTAATATGTTACACAGGGTCAGTGTCAGTTACAGCAATCAACTTTCATTTAAGAAATTGTTCAACTGAAACAACCTACTAATCTTTCTCTTCAGAGCAATTTGTCATGAACAGGACATCGTGGATCCATAAATCTGACTTTTTTTCTGACTATAAGCAGAATCATTGAGAAGCCTGAAAAGATTTTCTGTTCAATGTAACTGTATGTTGCAAGGGGCAAAGCCCAGCAGGTTTGCAACACATTTTTGTTTTGACAGGACAAGAGAGAATACTGCGGTACTGAAACAAAAGGTTCATAGTTATTGTGAGACGAGATGGAATTTTTCATTTATTCCCCATATTGCATCACAAAGATGCAATGCCCCACAGTACCTTGCTACAGAAGAACCAAAATAAGAAAAGTGAATGAGTATGCATATGATTTATCAGTGTGATAAGGAATTATGGAATATCACAAACAATTATTCAAGGAACAGATTGTACACAGAGAGCAGATTTAATGTTAAAGTGAATGATACGTGCAGAGGAAGTGAAATTATATTAAGACAAAACAGCTCAGTGAAGAGTTTGATGTGTAGAATTGGGGTGACAAGATATAATAGCTGAAATCTGTAAGAAGAGATTAGTAACAATTACAACATCTGCGGCAAAACAGAAAAACAACTTAAAATGGTACAAAAAAACTTCTCCATTAGGTGTTAGTTTGACTAATAGTTATGACAAAAAGAAATGTCCCGCTATCAATCAAGTTTGTAGAATTTGTGGCAAAAAGCTTAAAATGTACTAAATGAAATAAATGAAGTTTTAGTTAGAAATATGCATTTATTAAAGCACAGTAATAAAAGCAGTAAGTTAATCAGAACAGTCTGTGCTGGGAATGTGCACAGTGTGAATTGCCTGACTGATTAAAGTTCAGCAAAGCAATGATCAGTAACTCAGTTAAGAATCTTGGAGAAAAAAGTTAGAACTAGTAATCAAAGTATGACGTTTTGATTATACACCTGAACACAGTATCATGTCATTACTATTCAAATGTTTGATGCATGAGGTCTGAAAGAGAGCAGACTAATAAACTGATTATTTATTGTAGACATCATGTAAGACCAAAGAGTCAGAATGTGTTTACTTATAAATACAAGAATAAAAAAATACAAAATTAATTTCTAGATAGTTGATACTGTGAATGTGCCATCTATACAAGTAATTCAAACTATACATTCAGTATTTATGTTGCCATTTCACTTACTTCTGTATAGTAAATCCATCAGTAATGGGTCGGAGGATGCCTTGTATGCCACACACAGGTCACCTCTTAGCAGTCTGTAGGATACCAAGTATACTGATAGGGCTTTGAGTTGATTCATGTAGAGTATGTTGTTTAGGCCTTGTATAATTTTTGTAAGGTATATTTGTGGATGCTACAGTTGTTGCATGTGTCTGGGGGATCTGTACTGTTCATTGAATGGCCGTTTCACCGAATGTGAAACGGCTGAGCACACTTTCATGAAAGTGCTTTTCACCAAAAAAGCACTTTTGTGAACATGTGCTAAAAAAAAAAGAAAAATGTAGGGGAATGGCCATTGCTGAGATTGTAGTACAGTGGGGATAAGGGAATATTCCCTTTTCCCTACTGTAGTGCAATCTCGGAGTGATAATATAAAAGTAGGGGGGTGCGGGGGTGCAAGGGTGCCTGCCCCCCTACGTAAACGTGAGTAATATTTTTTTTTAATTTTCTTATATATATATATATATATATATATATATATATATATATATATATTTTTTTTTTTTTGCACAGTTTCGCAAAAGTGCTTTTTCAGTGAAAAGCACTTTCACTAAAGTATGTTCGTTGTTTTGGTTTTGGTTATGTAGGATTTCGTGCAACAGTACAAGATCCGTGTCTAGACAGATACATACCAAAGGAGGCATTATACTCAATGACTGGCCTAATAACGGCTGAGTAAAGGGGGACACTTACATCCCTAGATCTAGACGCAATCCCTTTGTTTAGCATAATGGTTAAAGTCTGTACTTCAGAAGTACAAAAGTACTGGGCTTGATTCTGACCTCTGATTGTTGGCTAGGCTTGTAATAGTCTGTTAACTGATAGCTTAGTATTTACTATTATAAGTTGTGCAATATAGAAGTACTTTCTTGTGATAATGGACACATGTCTGTCCAATGTTAGGTCATTATCCACATACGTTCTCAAAAATCCTTCAGGTTGAGTAAGCATAGCCTGCCCTTGACCACCCAAACTGAGATGCATCCAATGTGTTTGGAGCTTCCCCATTTCTTTATTGATTAGTTTCATGATGTCTTTCCATAGCTTGGCATATGAGGCTGGTCAGACTTATGGGTCTGTGAAAGGTCCTCCCTTAAGCAGGGGAATGACTGTAGTTGTTCTCCATTTGCGAGGTACAAAATTTTTATGAAGGCTGAGGATGAACATTGTTAGCAGTGTGGCAAAATTGTGCTTCATGCCATATAAGATTCATCCTGATATATTTCAGACCAATCAATGCAGTATTTATAGCTTTCTATCATACTTTTAAGACTTGGTGTTGTGTAATAGCTGCAGGTGAATCAGTTTCAAGTATATTTTGAGGGAAAGACGGAGGGGAGAGAGAGGTAAAGTTGGAGCTAAATTTATCAGCCAGTAGGTTCTCTTTATTTTCATCCTCATTGTAGGTAATACTGTTCACAATCAGCTCAGAACATTGCTGCATTGTGCTCTTGACATTATGAATATAACTAAAAATGCATTTGATTGTCTTTGGCTTGGGTAGCTATTGTAGCCTCATACTTGGCTTTAGTGGATTTTATTAAGCTTCTGAGTTGTTTATGTCAGTGATGAAGGTTCTGTCATTCTGGGAATTATTATTCTTATTTTTGGTTAAAATACTCTTCCTTTTATTGTAAATGTTGTTGATATTATGGTTCCACCATGTGGGTTTGTTTCTGGGGTTTGCCCTGCACATGTTCCTATGATGTACAGCTGCATCTATGAAGCTGTTTACAAGCTGGCATAGTGTAGTTGTGTACAGTTCTGTGTATTTAGTGGAGTTAATGGGGTTTGGTGGGGATTTGAAAATAGTTCATCTTAGAAAAATTTCTACAAGAATGATAAGGATAAAGAGCATAAGCACAGCACACCTCAGCAAATTCTAATATAACTACAGATTCTCACAGAAGCACTAGCAGTCCTTATTATGAATGAGTACAAAATACCTGCAGATAAATTGTAATCATCAACATATAAGCGTGTGCCTTACAGTGAAGCCCCCTGGCACTGCTTACTTTACTCATACGTGCTAACGCTAAACCTACCCCTGACCCGAATCCTATCCCTACTAATTATATTACTAAAAATCCTTTCCCTAACAGTATCCCTACAATGACAGCACTTAATATTGCTTTTGTAAATGGGTTTACTGGTGTATGACTTTTTTATGGTAGAGATGTATTCAGTAGTTTGTGATTCACTCTGATGAGTCATTCAGTGTTTTGTGATTCTTTAATTTTAGTTTTCGACTTTTCATAACATAATGATATATATATATATGCATACATACACAAACATGCATATAGGTACTTCAACATATATCATCTTTAAGTAACATATGGACCCAGACAAGGAAATGTAGGATTTTGTATGTGCAGCACAACATAGAATATATTTTCATGTAAGTACATCATTATACAAGTAGGCTTGTGCATGTCCATGTGTATGTATGACAAGTTCACCTGTGTATGTCTTAGCTGTAATTCTTGAAGAAGTGTTTGTGAACATCTTAAATGTTAGTATGTCACATTTCAGACTTTGTCACAGAGTACATAATGTGCAACAGAAGATAGCATTCTTAACTGAAGTGTGGTACAATGGAGCTTGGGTTTGGTTCCTGGCTTTAGCAATACCATGTCTGCAAAATGTGTGATATGTAACTGTGTGCGAATATATGAATGCCTGTACAGAATACAGTAGTGTATAACTGCAGAGTGCAAATGCATGTCACGGGTTATCCATCTACTGAAATTTAGTAGCATAAAATAGGCTGTCTATCTCTGCACTCTGGGCATCTTTCACCTCTGCCATTGTATCACACCAGTGTTGGCATACAGTAGATTACAGAAAGCAATACATTTATGTTTTAAATTAATTTGTTTTGTAACTGCTGATAGCAAATTTCTGCATATATGCAAAAATAGGTGAAGAGAAATTTTCAGAGACTGTGTCATGATGACAGAGCAAATGTGTTGCATGAAAGAGCAGACATGGGAGTGCAGCAGACAGAACAGCATCTCCTCATGGATTAATAAGTGTCATGCAGATCACCCTGCATTCACAGCAGTGAAAATCCTACTAATTTCAGCTACCATTCCCGTTGTATGTAAATTAATATGTATGCCCTCCATCATGCAACATGACTGGTAAATAGGCATTATTTTTGTATTTTGTGAGCAATGCTACTCCGAGCATATGAATATTTAAATATTTTATGTATTACAATTGATTATATCTAACTGACATTTTATTTTTGCATATACTTACATGCACTTCTTGTATGGACAAACAGAACGAGGACCGCCTTGCATTTAGTAATATATGCAAAGTCAAGGCTTCTGTGTATGGCCAGTTTCCTATTATCTCTTGTTTGCGTGGTTCCTGGTAGATGTTTAACACTAAATGCAGGTTAATAGGCTTCTAATGTTGGTGCTGTGTTGGATTACTACATCGTCAGTTTTAAAGCCTATATGCATGCGATTGCCATACAGTCACTACACAGATGTGCACTTCGTGTTCTATCAGGATACATGCTGCTCCTATTATTTATTATTTATTACTTATTATTTATTATTTATTATTTATTATTTATTTGACATTTGTTGACTGGGTTAGTCCGACTGAGCCATAGCCCTTTTTCAGCAGAGGCCCAGGGAGAAAAGTTCCACAAGTAATACAAACATATAGAGTACTAGATACAATGATTCAATGAGATATACAAAGCCATCTTAATGAAAACGTACATTATTTACACATCTGAAATGATACACAAACTTGTGCCACTAAATCAAGCAGTACAGTCTCTGCAGTTGTGTGTCAAGTACAAGTGTGAGAAATGTCCTGTGAATTATTTCTTTGCCACATGGTGTACAGTCCAAATTGTTGTGCCACAGCTTGTGGTTGTACATCGTATGTGGCAGAGTGCCACCCTGTAACATGTATAGCCTTAAATGAATTTTGATGTTGTGCACTGGGGTGTTGGTACTACATTCAGAGTGATCACTTCACTTGTAGGGTTAAAGTGTGCTGCTATTGCAAATGTGAAGTACATGTGTATTATTTCCTAATTTATTTATTTTTATCAGTTGGTTAACTGGGAGAAAATAATGGTCCAAAGACCCCTTTCAGCTGTGATCCAGTCCAAAGGCAACAAATAGTACATACATATATTACACAGATAATATTAATACATTACAGCATAAATATGTATTGTACCATTTTAACCTGCAGAAATCAAGTTTTTGGAAAGCTATAAAAATTTACAGAGGATGATATTAAAATATAGAATACTGTTGAATGCTATTTACATCTATACACAAAGACTATTGTGCAAACAACTGACATTTGTGGACCATGTGAAGAGGTAATTAATAATTTGATCTTTATTTATACAAGTGCTGTAGTTGGTCTTTGTGTTTTTTGTGGAGTGTACCTTTTCCCTTCTATGCAAGCTTGTGTTAGCATATCTATATGTATATATGTAAATGCATCTCTCTCTCTCTCTCTCTCTCTATATATATATATATATATATATATATATATACACACACACACACACACACACACACACACACACACACACACACATATATATATATATATATATATATATATATATATATATATATATATAGTACATAGGTTCATAGGCAGGTACTAGGCTATCGGCCCAAGGGCCTAAGTAAGCCTAGCCAACAAGGTTCCCTGGCTTACACCACCCAAGAAAGTTAATTTCCTGTGCCCCTGTCTAGCAGAGCCACAGAAGTGATCCCTGGGGTGTATTTCCTATTTCCCATCCACGCATCAAAATTTTTCTTCAAGAGTGCTAATGAGGAACTTTGCTTGACATAGATGGGTAGCTTGTTCCAGAGTATAGAAAGTCTCTGGGACAGGAATTTATCCCTTCAGCATGTCCTGTTTATTGTGGTGACAAGGTTTAGGTCCCTAGAGCATGTAGCTTGGAGGGATTGGGATTTTTTAAGGTGTAGCATGTCCAACAGCTCTGGGTTTAACATAGCTTTATATGTTAGGCAGAGATCTCCTCGGAGTAGGCAATATGCTTCAGAGTAAAGCTGAAGTTTTTTGAGACGGTCAGTGTAGGGCATCTGTTTGAGGCCAGTAATCCTCTTTGTGAGGTACTTCTGTGGCCTTTCCAGCTCTTGCAGATGTCTTGTGAGGTATATTCCAAAAGGGGCATTGTACTTTATAATGGGTCTAATGAGTGCCAAGTAGAGGGGAACAATGACCTCTTTTTTCCTGGATGAGAACCCTTTTGTGATGAGGTGTGCCACATAGAAGGATTTCCTGACTACTGTGGTGATTTGATTATTAAAGGAGAGACTACTGTCCCCTCTGGGTCCCAAGGTCTCTTATCACACATTCGGCATTAAGTAGACTGCTGTTTATGTGGTAGTTCATGGGTACAGAGTTTTTACCAAAGGGGATGAAAATGCACTTTTTGGCATTCAGCTTGAGACCATTCCTCTGACACCAGGCATCTGTCTCAGTGAGGCCCTTCTGTATGATGTCCACATCATTTGGGGACTTGACTATGGCTCCTAGTTTGCAGTTATCTGTGAACTTCATTAGCCAGATGCCTTCTGTGTTAGCCTGTACTTCAGAGAAGTAGATACCAAACAGGAGAGGTCCCAGGACTGAACCCTGTGGTACTCCACTTGTCACTGGTTTGAAGCCAGACTTGGAGTCTGCAACTTTTACACTGTGGGTTCTGTCAGTGAGCCAGTTAACAACCCATCTTGTGACGTAGGGATTTATACCTAGTTTAGTAAGTTCAGCTATAATTCCAGAATGGGGGATGGTGTCAAAAGCCTTGGCGAGGTCAAGATAGGCTGTGTGAACCACCTTACCCTCGCCTACGGCTTTGGTGACTGCCTCAAAAAGTCAATCAGATTCAGAAGACATGAGATGCCTTTCACAAACCCAAACTGGGTGGGGTCCAGAGGTTGGAGGTTACCAATGTCTTTGTTTATGAGTTCCGTGATGATACGTTCCATGGCCTTGCAGACCAGGCTCATCAGCCTAATAGGTTGATAGTTCCCAGGATCAGTGGTGGCTCCCCCTTTGTAGAGTAGGTAACTGTTGCCATGCACCATTCAGTGGGCACAAAGCCTGATGTGAGACTATGACTGAACATGGTACTTAGGTGGGGAGCCAGTTCGTTCTGAAGTTTGTGTAAAACGCAGCCTGGGATGTTGTGCGGTCCCATGGATGCTGTGTTTTTGGTTTTAGAGAGTGCAGCTTTTACCTGCATAGATGTGATTACAGGGACTCTGCATTCTTCCTGTATAGATATGGGCCCTTTAGGGGGTGAGAGGAGGGTAAAGTTAACACTGAACCTATCTGCCAGGATGTTGGCAATATCAGTTTGTTCTGTAATTTTCATGCCATTGTGCTGTAACTCAGAGCGTATCTGGGTGTTGCCATTGAAATTCTTGACATAGCTTTAGAATGCTTTGTGGTTGCCCTTGGAATCAGTGGCAATTTTTTTTTTTGTAGCTAGCTTTGGAGGATCTTATAAGGGATCGCAGCTTCTTAATGAGGCTGACCAGGCAGCTCCTCCACTCATGGGATTTTACTCTCTTTTGCAACAGTTTCTTCCTTCTGTTGTAGAGTTTGTCTATGGCAGGGGACCACCAGATTGGCTTCCTTTTTTTGAGGATAGCATCTTGGTTCTGTTTGGGATAGCACGATCCATGCACTCTTGTAAGTGCTTATAGAGTGCATTTGTGTAGGATTCAGCAGTCGTAACTGTATTGTCCATCTGCATGGGTGTCATGAAGTTCACCACTTCTGTCTTAAGAAGCATGAAGTTGGCTTTAGAGAATTTTTTTACCTTGGTTTCCTTAATGGTGGGAGGGGCGGGATGCGGATATTTAGGGTGATTAGCTTATGGTCAGATCTGACCGACGAAGAGTTGATTTCAGGTGTGGAACACCAGTCACTCATGTTTGTTATGACTAGATCTAGGATATTGTTGCCCCTGATGGGGGTCTGGATAAGTTGATCCAGGGCATTGGAATTTATGAATTCCAGAAAGCGTTGAGCGAAGGAGATGGTACATGAGTATTTTTCCCAGTTAATGATGGGGTAGTTGAAATCGCCCATTATTAGGGTGTTTGGTTGAACCCTAATATTTTCCAGTATGTCAAGAAAAGAGGAGTGGGAATCCTGGGGCATGGTAGGGAATCTGTAGCAAGCTACAATTTGGATTACAGTTTTGCCCAGTGTTAGCTTTTGTGTGTATATATATATATATATATATATATATATATATATATATATATATACACACACACACACACACATATATATATATATATAATATATATAAATATATATATATGTGTGTGTGTGTGTGTGTGTGTGTGTGTGTGTGTGTGTGTGTGTGTGTGTGTGTGTGTGTGTGTGTGTGTGTGTGTGTGTGTGTGTGTGTGTGTGTGTGTGTGTGTGTGTGTGTGTATATATATATATATATGTAATAGATATCTATTTATGTGTGTGTGTGTGTATGTATATATATATATATATATATATATATATATATATATATATATATATATATATAAATATATATGCGTGTATATATCCCCCGGATTCACTATCCTTCTGTGCAGAACTAGCTTAGTCCTGCACGGAAGTGGATGTTTAGGAGCAGGACGGCAGCAAGCCATGCATATTAGTGAAGGTGCACTGCCTGAGCTCCTAATCTTACACGGAGCATGTAAGAGTGCAGGGGACTTGTCTGAGAGCAGAGCTCTCAGAATATACATGCCCCTGCAATGAACAGCAAACAAGTCATAAAAGAATGAGCGAGACCGCTCATAGGTGTATGCATACCCCCAGCAACATCCCCCCATGTGTACAAGATCAATAGTTAAAACAACAAATATAAAGATTTTTTTTATGAAACAAATTAAATTTAACCATAGGTGCGCAGGTTTGCCCATCACTTAGCTACAGTTAATGCAGCTTAAATGGCAGAAGAGGATAAAAAGCAAGATATATGTCAATGAAGTAGTACAGTGATAGTATAGTGGGCAGAACATTTGCCTTACGAGCAGTCATTCCTGGTTCGAGTCTCACTGCAGCACATTCCATTTTCCATGTCAAATCACTATATGACCAATATTTTTAGTTGCATAATATACTAACTAACATATATTTGTGAACTGGAGTACTGCATTAAATGCAGATGTGAGGTGTCAGTGTCATAATGTTGCAAAGTCCACAGATAATCACACATGCCCCATACAGTATATGTACACATGAATCAGGGATACAAATGGAACGTAAAATGTGTAATGAATGATATCTCCATACAGCTTCCAAATCCCCCGCCTTCCAAAGAACCATTAAACATCACTGTTTAAATTAGTGCAGTGGTAAGCGGGAGTAAGCACTAATAAGCAAGTGTAAGCACTATTAAGCAGTAGTAAGTGGGAGTAAGCATATTTAAGCACTGGTCAGCAGGTTTAACCCATTTGTGCTGGGGTAAGCAATGCGCACACAGGTTAAGCAATACTGAAGTTAACTCTCTGTAAGCATATTTAACCAAAGGTTAGCATAGCTTACCCTCTCGCAAACCCACTCAAACTCGCTTACAAGTGCTTAAAAGTGCCTTAATCACTCTGTATGCAACAGCCGCTGTTCTGTCCAGAAACAAAATAAACAGCCTTTGCAGGTGTTGAACCCAGGATCCTGTACACTATATTCACAGTAGTGAACCACTAAGCCATCACAACAATGCATAAGATTGAGGTATCCTGTGTTCTGAGAGAACCTGTGTTCTGAGAGACTGCCTTTCAGACTATCTGCAAATATACAGAGCGGAGTATATTTTTTTGGTTATAGGTTATACAGTTTCTTAATCGTTGTTTAGATCTCTTTTGAAACTGTTGTCTCCCTGTTCTGAGAGACTGATGTGCAAATATACAGAGCTGAGTATATTTTTTTGGTTTTAGAGTTTGTACAGTTAGTTGTTTCTTAGATCTCTGTTGAAACTGTTTTTGCCACCCCACCCCTATTTTCTGCTGTGTCTTCAGTTGGTATAACTGTTTTTTACAGCTTGTGTGTTATCTAACTCAAGGATCACTTGCATAAAATTTAACCTGTTAGTAACAGCCTGCATTTAATTGCTGGAACCTGTGTTCTGAGAGACTGCCTTCCAGACTATCTGCAAATATACAGAGTTGAGTATATTTTCTTTGGTTATAGAGGTTGTTAATTGTTGCTTAGATCTCTGTTGAAACTGTTGTCTCCCTGTTCTGAGAGACTGATCTGCAAATATACAGAACTGAGTATATATTTTTGGTTTTAGAGTTTGTACTGTTAGTTGTTGCTTTGATCTCTGTTGAAACTGTTTTGTCTCACCCACCCTCCCTATTTTTGGTTTGTAGTTTAAATTTGGTGGCTTTTGCAGTTGCCCACCCCACTGTAGATTTCATCTGGGACACTTCCCCAGTCCCATCTCTTTACCACATTCTACCTAATAAACTCTTTCTGCACTTGCTTTTAGTCCTTTTTAATTTAATTGCATTTTTTTAAACTGTGTTTGGTCTAATATTGCTACATACTCAAGTGTGCTAGCTTTCACTGCATGTGTATTGTTTTTACTACTGTTTTTGCTACTTTTCTGTATAAAAAAAACTGTAAGCCTATTTCCTACCTTTCCTGTAACTAGTGTTCCAGATACAGATTTGCTGTATCCAGGACTGTATGTAAGCTTCTGAGACCCCCAAGCTTTTCTGTGTTGGAGGGAAGCCTTCTAGCTTATCAGTGGGAGTGGTAGGCTCTAGGTAACCTGTCTACCACATAAGGAGTGGTTCTGGCCCAGAAATTGTAGTTATTGGCCATTTGGGCAAGCTCTTCCATCTGTCTCACCTTTCTGATTTGAAAGCCTGGGTTTGCACTTGTTTCTGTCATGAAACTCGTCTAGTGCAGATACAGATTCTTAGATTTAGCACTTAAATTTGCTTATTCATGCTCAGCATTTGTTCAGAACTTGTAAGCACTAAATAAGCTACTAATAACTAGAGAACTCAATCTTCCTCATTACCTAGAGGAAAACAGTTTTTGTACATACTTTTCTCACTTGCTTAGAGAAAAACAGCTCTTGTACTCACTTTCCTCACTTATCTAGAGGAAAATATTTTTTTATTCAGGTATGTCCAAGGGTCAGCTCCCAGTGATCTATCCTGTCTATCAGATGAATCTGGGCATCTTGAGGCAATGTAGAAATTGCCTCATGTACACAGACAACCCTCTCCTCCTACCACCCAACACTACAACCTGTGAGACATGCACTTATCTAGCCAAACTGGAGGTAAAGCTCTCTCCAACCAAGACTGAACTTGACAGTCATGAGGAGAAGGTAAACATTTGCACCACACCACACTCATCACATAGTCTCACTAAATCTACACCACCAAAATCCACACATAGTAACACAAAAACATTTGCAGAGGCTCTCAGTAATAATCTGTCTAAGCAACAGAGACCTCCAAAGCAGAAACGCAAGCAACCTCCATCCCCCAACACAACCCAAATGACACATAGCCCACAGACTCAGTGTGCCACTCAACCACAGCCAATAAGGCAAAACAAGGTACCCAATACACTAGTCATAGGTGACTCTATAGTCAGGCATACTGATGTCCCACTCACCATGCTAAACAAGGTGAAGGTTACTGTCAGCTGCCTGTTGGGTGCCAGGATCTGCCACATAACCCATGCACTCAGGTCACTCCACAACAAGTACAAATATGATTCTGTCATTGTCCATGTTGGTGTGAATGACCTGAGATGTACCTCCCTGGACTACATGAAAAGAGACATGGAAGAGCTCTCCGATCTTGTAGCCCAGGCAGGTATGACCCTAGCCTTGAGTAGCAATCTCTTCATCTCCCCAAATGATACCGCAGTACAAGGACAAAATGATTGACTTCAACAATAGGCTAAGCTTCTGGTGTCATTCTAAGGGGATCCAGTATCTGTCTGCTTGGGATGATGTGGTCAACAGACCACGATGCTTTGCCACAGATGGCCTGCACCTGTCACCCCTGGGATTCCGGATACTGGCTAAGGCTCTTGCTGCCCCTATAGTGCCTTTTTTAAGCAAGGTTCAAATAACAAATTCATCACCATAACAGGAACAGGCAAGCAAAAACTGAGGGCAATGCTACTCAATGCTAGAAGTATAAATCTCAAAATGCACTCACTCGAGGCACTCCTTAAAATGGAGAACATCGATATCTGTGCAGTGACTGAGACCAGGTTCAAGGCTCCAGAGAGCACCCCTGCACTACCAGGCTATAACTCATACCACACTTTTTGGCCATGTAACCTGGACCAAAACATCAAAGGTGGAGGTGTGTCCATATTCATTAAGGATATCCACACCTCCAGCCTAGTTGCTCAGCATAATGCATCCGAGGTTATCCAAGTGCAACTAACTCTGGGCAAAACTACACTCCAAATTGTAGCTTGCTACAGATCCCCCACCATGCCCGAGGATTCCCACTCCTCTTTTCTTGATGTACTGGAAAATATTAGGGTTCAACAAAACACCCTAATAATGGGCGACTTCAACTACCCCACCATTAACTGGGAAAATTACTCGTGTACCAGCTCCTCAACTCAACACTTTCTGGAATTCATAAATTCCAATTTCCTGGATAAACTTATCCACACCCCCACCAGGGGCAACAATATCCTAGACCTAGTCATTAACAACATGAGTGACCGGTGTTCCACACCTGAAGTCAACTCCTCATTGGTCCAATCCAACCATAAGCTAATCACCCTTGATATCCACATCCTGCCCCCACCCCCCATTAAGGAAACCATGGTAAAAAAATTCTTCAAAGCCAACTTCATGCTTCTTAAGACAGAAGTGGTGAACTTCATGACACCCATGCAGATGGACAATACAGTTACAACTGCTGAATCCTACACAAATGCAATGTATAAGCACTTACACGAGTGCATGGATCATGCTATCCCAAACAGAACCAAGATGCTATCCTCCAAAAACAGGAAGCCAATCTGGTGGTCCCCTGCCATAAACAAAATGTACAGCAGAAGGAAGAAACTGTTGCAAAAGAGAGTAAAATCCCATGAGTGGAGGAGCCCCCTGGTCAGCCTCAGTAAGAAGCTGAGATCCCTTATAAGATCCTCCAAAGCTACCTATGAAAACAAAATCACCACTAATTCTAAGGACAACCACAAAGCATTCTATAGCTATGTCAAGAATCTCGATGGCAACACCCAGATCTGCTCTGTTACAGCACAAAGGCACGAAAATTACAGAACCAACTGATATCGCCAACATCCTGGCAGATAGGTTCAGTGCTAACTGACCGCCTCAAAAAACTCCAGCTTTACTCCGTAGCATATCGCCTACTCTGCCTAACATATAAAGCTATTTCAAACCCAGAGCTGTTGGACATGCTACACCCAAAGAAATCCCAATCCCTCAAAGCTACACACTCTAGGGACCTAAACCTTGTCACCACAATAAACAGTACATGCTGGAGGGATAGATTCCTATCCCAGAGTCTTCCCATACTCTGGAACAGGCTACCCATCTATGTCAAGCAAAGTTCTTCATTAGCACTCTTCACGGAAAATCTTGATGAGTGGATGGGAAATAGGAAATACACCCCGGGGATCACTTCTGTGTTTCTGCTCAACAGTGGCACAGGAAAATAACCTTCTTGGGTAGCGTAAGCCAGGGAACTTTGTTGGCTAGGCTTACGTAGGCCCTTGGGCCGATAGCCTAGTACCTACCTATGAACCTATGAACCTATGAATAAATCCTCACTATAGGAAAATCAAATTGAACATGTGAAAGGAATCTATATATAATCTTATGTTGTATAACCTACTACATAGTGTGAGGTGTAATTGTAATAAAATGTTGAAGTCCCCTAATAAACACAAGGATCCCATACAGTGTACATACACATGAATCATGGATACCAGACACATATATAACATGTAATGAATAATAAATCAATGCCAAAAAGCAAATATAATGCAAATTAAATATTAAGCAATGCTAAGCATTGCACAGCCCACCTTAGCAGGTGTAAGCAATGTATAGGCCAGCTAACTCAATTTGCCCATTGGTATACCCCTTTAAACAATGCCAACCTTAGGTAAGCAGGTTTGCCCATAGCTTAGCCTTTTCAAAACCATCCAATCACAGCAAAATGCAGGAAATTGGCCCTATTTAAACCCAACAGGTGGGAATACATCTCATAACTGGTTGTAGTTTCCGCTTGCAGGCACTATGTCTGGAATGGGAGAGGGTGTGCACTTTTGGGCACAGTGCTGGGGCATCCAGGAGTCCAGAATCATGGCAGGACTCCTTGTGAAAGCCCATGAGCAGAGACTGCTGCAGAGCTAGTACCAGGGTTCCCAATATAAAGTGGAAGCCTGGGACCATCTCGCCCATGACCTCACCAGTGCCACTGGCATACCCTGAACTGGTGAGCAGGTTAGGCATCACTATGCTGACCTGAAGTGGCGATAGAGGTATCTCTTGGATCAGTGGATCCAAGAGGCTAGGATGACAGGGGAGGTCCCAGCAGTATCACTCCATTACCTGTTTAATAATTGCCATTTCATATATATTATGGATAGGTATGGCTAAATATTCCTCTTGTGTCTTTCACAGTGGCAAGTGAGCAGGCTGCGAACCAGGAGGCCCATGGATGTCACTTGGAGAGGTTGCGACATGAGGCAAGTTACTAATACTCTTGCATGTACTGTCATAGGAAATAAATCTAAAAGTATTAATAAGTTAATTGCCTGTATAAAACCTGTATTGTTTAAGGCAAGTACTGCATACACCAGAGAACATGGCAAGAAGAGTCTCATATAGGTTGTATGTAAATAAAAGCATAATAGCCTGACAATAAAGGTCTAACTGATGGACTGCATGTATTTACTCTGGTATCATATGATAATGTAGATTTGCAATCACTTAATAGTACTGTTGTATTAAGCACTGTTACCCACACTGTGCAACATAAATAAAATGTGTAGGAATGTCTGTATGTGAGTGTCATAATCCCCAGAGGTAATTTCCTACAACTGAGAGAGACATAGACAGAAAACAGGGAAAAGCTAGACAACAAAATCCAAATAGTACATGCACATGAGACATGAGCTGTTGTATTTTTAGCACACACAGCCATGGTTCAAAACCTGAGAGTGGTAGTAGGCTGCATACAGAATCATACCCCACAACTGTACATAATATAACTGTCTAGGAAATCCTGTATAAGAGTGTTGTAATACAAGGTCAGAATGTAAAACCACAGGAGAATTATAGGCAGAAATCAGATAAGAGATATACAGCAATATCTATATAGCACACACAACTGTGATGGACAGTGTTTTATTTTGAGCAGACACAGCCATGGTCCGAATCCTGGGAGTGGTAGTAGGCTGCATACAGAATCATACCCCACAACTGCAGATATGTCCAGAATCTCCAGTATATTGGCCCATATCTGCTGCCTGTCCCCCCGGGAAATCAGGGGGATGATCCCAGATGTTTAGGCAGCAAAGAAGAAATACAACTTATTGTCACACATCTATAAGAACAAACCTGTCACTCTAGCAACTCCCCAAACTGTTATGAGAGCAATAAGCCAAGAATGTCCCATCTACACCCTCATGTTGTCAAGCTGTGACCACAGTGTGTACAGTAACAGATTGAGATGTATGTGCATAATACTAATGTGGAATCTGATAATCTGTGTGGCAACATACAGGTAGTGCTAACAAGCATTGCTTCCACAGGTCCATCACATACGAACACTGTGCCTAGAAATAAAAGATTGATACCCTGTACTGGTACTGTTTACTCTGGTATTGTATGGCATTGTGAGTGTTGCAATTGCTCTGAATAATAAGGTATCACTCATCACTGCCACCCACACTGTGCTACATAATATAACTGTCTAGGAAATCCTATATAAGACTGTTGTAAGTCACTAAAGGTTTAAGAGGGCAATAGTCTAAATATGTCCCGGTTCACCTGAATGTGGTCAAGACATGGCCAGAGTCTGTGCAAAAAGAGATGGACAGGTATGTGCATAACATCAACCTGGAATCTGGGGGTATGTGTAGAAACAGTCAGTTAGTGTTAACAAACAATTCCTCCACAGGTATACCAGGTAAATGGTGCATACTGCAGGTAAAACCATTTCATGTATATAGCTGTCGACAGCCATACCACTGTCCAAACTAAGGCAATAGGATAGTGTACTAATACTTATAAGGTACAGATAACAGCACTGACTAGGAAAGTAATGTGAACTACAGGAATATACCAGTTGTTAACTGACATCTTTCTCTCCCCCCACCATATCTGCAACAGTAAACTAAATACCTAACTCAACTGGTATGTGCTGACTTAACTGTAATCTTGGGACATATGTCCTATTATTTGATAATTATTTAAATCTGTTTCTATGCATGTGCTATGTTGAAATAGTCCAACACTGGTGGCATGGTGCCATCAATGTACCTGCATGCTGTTGTAATTACCACTGTGGTCCCATATATGCATGTGTTCTGTTTGCTATGCAACTGTTCCATATCTGGTGTCTGGGTTAATGGGAATATCTATGCATGCTGTTATACCTAATCCTGGAATGTGCTGACTATTACTGACCCACATATGTTGATAAAACATAAACACCATAGCACATATGGGAATGCGGGTCCCAGCAGACCCACTTGTCCCACCTCAGCTAGCAGTGGCACAGGACACCAGCATGTCTGGGGCCAAACCCAGGACCTCCATGTCCTTTGGTCCTGCACCACCTTCGGGTGGAACTGCTTCAGGGGATGGGGCTCGGCCCCCCCTGGGAGCGGGCACGGACAGAAACCTGTCACCCCTCGCCAGGTCCAGGTGGTGGTGTGCAGCAAGCTCAACCAGGAGTTTGGAGATCTGCTACATCAGCTTAAGGGCCGTGTGTCATGACTAAAGGGTCAGGCTGGCTCTCCAACTCAGCCCCCAGCACAGCCACCTTTGGAGCTGTGAAAGTGCAGTGGTGACTGCCCATGGGTGGGGACCTCAGTCCCACTGTTTTCAATAGGGGACTCATGGGCTTCCGATTCCCCAACATCTCTCCCTATCAAGGGGTTCACTCCCCCACATGTGTCATATACTGCCCCTGTATGCATCTTGTTTGTCTTGTCTGTTAACCTACCCAACTTACCTTTCCAAATATATCTACTATCCATCTCCAACATCCCACTTTCAGCTGAAAAAAAAAAAAAAAGCAATCTGTTCCCAAAAAAAATCTTGCCCCATACATAGCTGCCCATTTCGCACACGTGTCCACTGGACACATGTAATCTGGTCTAATTGGCATCACAATATATTATTGTTATCCTCACCTCTATCTCAGGGGTTTGAGTGTCCAAATCTACCTCCAAATTCTGTGTATATACACAGCTGTTGCTGTAGAAGAAATGGGCAGCTATGGACCTTCCCTACACCGTTCCTGCACATCCCTAGCTATTTTCCTACTGTCTTTCCCTCTTTGTGCCCCTTTTCATCACTTTCCTATCAATAATTTTTTCTTTTCTTTTAAAGAAATTATTACGGGGGTAAGTGGGAGTAAGCACTTTTAAGCAGCAGTAAGCGGGATTATGCCTGTTTGCATGGGGGTAAGCAATGCCTACACAGATTAAGCAATTTAGAAGCTAAATCAGTATAAGAAATTGTAACCGGAAGTTAGCAGTGCTTACCTCTGTCCAAACCCACTTATAACTGCTTAAACGTTCCTTAATAACTCTGTATCCAACGGCCCTTGTTCTGTCCAGCAACAAAATAAACGGCCTCTGCAAGGCTCAAACCCAGGACCCTGCACACCATAGCGATTTACCACTAAACCATGTCAGATATAAATAACCCTGATGTTTTCACAAACATATCATCCAGCGCAGTCACTCAACAGTACAGGAAATGTAGAAACAGCGTTGAAAAGTAAAATAGAAATGCTGGTTACTGCCACAGCACGCTTGCTTATAAAGAAGATAAATAAATGGATAAATAACTCAAGCAAGCGTTGACCGAGTGAGAGATAACATTCAATTTGTAAAAAGTCCAAGCAATCCAGTCTTCTGGAACAGATAAATCAGTTTATTACACAGATAAACCACGATAAGCGCTTTCACTAACTAGTAGCTTCTTCAGATCACAAACAGGAAGCACAAAAACCATGTGCTTTAAATATCTGCATGTTAATTGATCAACCAACTTTTAAAGCAGAAGCGCCATAAAACAGAGCAAACAAAACAAGAATAAAAACTAGATATATAAACATAATGTCTTTGACATCTCAAGATGCAACATAAAATAAACAATGATATATGCATCTTCTTTTAAAAATTTTTTAAAAGGCTTCATTCCATAAAAAACAAAAGAAATTAGAACAAATATAAAAACATCATAATGTCAGGTACGAAAGTATATACAGCTTAATGTATAACTGCATGTAATGGTCATATTGAATAAAGCCTTAATATATACAGTTAATAATACGAAGCAGTTTAAAAACTATACAAAGTAGGTGCCATCAAGAACATAAAAATTAGCAATAGAAACCATATGCAAATCGAAAGAACTATCATCAGCCAAAGTGATGCTTGATATGATAAAGTCAATGCGTAAACAGAAATGTATATCTGAATGTTTATAAAAATGTATATCTAAATATAAATATTTATAAAAGTGTATATAAATGTAGTGTCTTAATAAATATATATCTAAATGTAAAAGAATGTATGAATAAATGTGTGCAATAATAAATAAATAAATAATTAATAAATAAGTTATTGTCTAAAAGTATGAAGCTAAAACCATTAACATTAACAATACTACAATAAGGAATGAATAAATGTATGTATATATGTATGTATGGGAACAGATATCAAAATACATTAAAGTCTTGAAAAAGTCAGAACTTAGTATGCCTACGTTTCTTTAAATGTGGTCTGATAGATGCCCTTTCATTTAAGCCATGTCCTTTATCAGCTCTCAGCAAAATAATCCACCTACTTTCTCTGTCTTCGGTATGATTCATGATGTCACCTCTTCTTGCATTAACATTCATTTTCTCCAACACCCTAAACATGAACTTGTGTTCAGGACTTGTTTGTGTGACATGCTTGGCCAGTGCATTCTGCAGATTACCTTTCTTTATATTATAACAGTGTTCCCTTATTCTATCTCTTAATATCTTTAAAAGTTGGTTGATCAATTAACATGCAGATATTTAAAGCACATGATTTTTGTGCTTCCTGTTTGTGATCTGAAGAAGCTACTAGTTAGTGAAAGCGCTTATCGTGGTTTATCTGTGTAATAAACTGATTTATCTGTTCCAGAAGACTGGATTGCTTGGACTTTTTATACATTGAATGTTATCTCTCACTCGGTCAACGCTTGCTTGAGTTATTTATCCATTTAGTACAGGAAATGTATTTAAACATGTGGATGTATGTGTGTGCGTGTGTGTGTATATATCTATTTATATCTAAATAGATGTATATATATATATATATATATATATATATATATATATATATATATATATATATATATATAGTTTCACTTCATAATCTTGAATTACTGAAATCCTGAATTTCAGTAACACAAGACTATAAGGTTGAACCATTCACAATACCGAAATCCACAATCCTGAATCACACAATCACGAACATACATGCATCATACACCACATAACACACACACCATTCCACCCACAGCACAAAAACTACACAACTCTGCACTACATATAAGCACCCCACACCCCCCTACTTATATAACATAATCCAAGGTTGCACATAACATAAAAAAAAAAAAAAAACTCACACCACACCATCTTCCACTCTCTCTCACACAAATACACATCACACATACACAAACACAAACAAATCCAACACTTGACTCACTTACACCTCCCTACCCTTACCCACACATACAACATACAAAAACACACACAAACACTCACGCACCTACAATTTCAGGCACCATAACACTACACATGACTTACTGAAAATGCATAAGCTCGGATTGGAGATATTCAAATTCGCTCTTACGCACTTTCAGCATTCTGGTTTTCGCCTTCATGGTCTCGGGTTACTGAAATTCGGGATTTCAGTAATTCGAGATTATGAAGTGTAACCATATATATATATATATATATATATATATATATATATATATATATATATATATATATATATATATATATATATATATATATATATATATATATATATATATATATATATATGCATACACATATATATAAATATATGCATATATATATATATATATATATATATATATATATATATATATATATGTAGATATGCATACATCTATAGATATATATGTCTGCATATATATATATATATATATATATATATATATATATATATATATATATATATATATATATATATATATATATATATATATATATATATATATATATATATATAAATATATATATATATATATATATATATATATATATATATATATATAAAAGCATAAATATATATCTATATATGTATATACAGACATATATCTATAGATATAAAAGAGAACGTAACAAAAACATATATGACCACATGCACCGTTAATGGGGATGAGGGAACCCAAGCAACATACGTCTTGTACATATAGATATCCCCCCCACCACAGCCAAACATGTCTGCCCTGCAATACAATACCAACTGTTGCAAATTGCTTAACTAGGACCTGACACAACATAGGCAGAAGATGTTAACAGTACTCAATCCCACCTGTATGATGTCAGGCTGATATCAGTAACATATCATGCAGTACAGTCTGGCTGCCATAGGGAATTTACAATGCGGAAGCAATCAACATTCCTAAGATACATATATGCAGATACATATATATACATGTATATATATATATATATATATATATATATATATATATATATATATAGATATGTAACTACACATACACACAAAGAGATATGTATAAGAAGATACATTTGTAGAGGTTGCACACAATACGGAACAGCCAGTATGCCTACAGTTGCCACCTTACCAATTGGACACTGTATGAGCCACCATACAAATGACAATTGTTGCCTGCAACATATACCCACAGAGAGGTCAAATGATATAACACCACACACAGGTTTGCATACATGGGAAAGCTTTATTTGTGTACTATTACAGTTGTATATCCCATGTCATATAGCTGTTTAGACTCTGAAATACATATAAACAAACCAATGCAACTGTCAAACAGATAAATTAATACAGTGTTCCGGAAAGGATTACATATGTTGCTGTCCAGGCCAAGGCCTTCAAGTAGTACAACAACAAAGACAGACTGGGCCACAGGATAACAATCAATCAACAGTAAGTAATGCAGTTGTATAGTCCAGCAGCCTCTATCTACACTCTGTACACAATCCCTAGGGGGTAAAGACCTCGGTTGACACAATGGGATGTATCTGTTACATAACAAGGCATAACTGAAACCATCGCAATCACACTGACAAACAGAACAGTATGTATGGCAGGAAGAAGTAGGCTTGCATTTACACAATGTGAATTGTATGGTAATGTACATCCAGATACCTTAAGGCAGCTTACCCCTTTATGATGCATCAACCCCCCCCCACCCACATAGACTGACATACAGGGCCATATACCACTGTTACATACACTGGCCTCTGGACTGCATAGGGGTCCATATGTATTGTGCAGATGAATCCCACACATATATGGACCCGACCCCACAATATGTGTGGGGGCCACAACAGCAGTAGAATGATGGCAGGAATGGCAGCATACTCACAGCCCACTACATAACAACCCCTGACAGCATGTCTTATGGACAAAGCCTGGTATGTAGGTGGAGGACAGAGGCTGGAACACAGGCCCATATGTGAAATAGTGTTGTCATACACTAAGCAAGTCACTGGTGTTGCAAGATAGTCTGCAACATACCCTTAGTCAGGAATATGAAGTCAGAAACACAAATGGATGTAGCCATGTACAGATAGCACTCAACACACACACAGCCACTGATATATCTGACACAAGACCTTTGTGGTGGACAGGCAAAACATAACATGCACACCTCTGGCCATCACGTGGATAGGCACACAGTTGAGAGCTATGCAGACAGACTGCAGTCCATGTTAAACTAGTATGTACACACAGACCCTGTAACACTGATGCTATACAATGCATATGACAGTACTCACTCTCTGTTTGTAGTTCAGGAACCTCATACAAATAAGTAGCTGGCCTGAGTGTGCAAGTCCTCTTGTAACAGGTATTGCTACCTGCTGTCTGTAACACTGCTGCCTACACACAGGAAGGATGTCCACCATACACGA
Organism: Protopterus annectens; assembly: GCF_019279795.1. Classification (NCBI taxonomy): domain Eukaryota; kingdom Metazoa; phylum Chordata; order Ceratodontiformes; family Protopteridae; genus Protopterus; species Protopterus annectens. Next base: position 1,077,168,833 of record NC_056728.1, on the reverse strand, counting down.
AAGGTAAAGTGACCATGCCCATATGATGCAAGGATTTATAGTAGTGGGTTGCCAAGACAGTGATAATTGGAAGTACTACACAGCTGGCTGCATGCAGGCAGCAAGTGGAGGACACTGATTGGTGCAGGGGCCATCACCTGATCATGCGCATCGCCCACAAAAGCCATGCTGCAATCTATTCCAGGCAGCTCAATCCATTTACTGGAGAGAGAGAGGGAGAGAGAGATGTAGAGAAATAAAGTGAAAGAAAAAAATAACCTTAAACATACAACAGCTCCTGAACCACAACACCAGAAAATACAACAAAGAAAGCAGGAGAAGGAGTGAAAAAAAAACTACCTCCTACAAGGATACTATCCACAACAGACCTCATCCCCACAACAGGTATGTGAAGAATATATGCATGTAATTGACTGTAGTTCCTGGTCCATAATACTGGGGTAGATGATGTTTAATGATATACATGTGCCAACGGGTGTTGCTGTTGTAATCATCTTCAGCTGAACAACTACTATGGACATTAGAGTCTGTCCCTGTGGGTAGTGGGCCATACCTGTCAATTGTGTAGAGCAGTACCGACTATATATATAAACACATATATACATCATATATATCTACCCATATATAGATATATACCTATATGCACATGTCTACATATATACAAACACACACACACACACACACACACACACACACACACACACACACACACACACACACATATATGTATGTAAATATATGTCCCCTATATTACCACCACAGTGCTGCATGCTATGTGCGAGGAAACAGCACACATAGCAATACACACAGCTATATACAGCTGTCAGTGTGTGCAACATGAACGGGTATGTCACATGTGAATCCCTTGTTGGGACCACATTGCCCTTGTCTGTGAAGTAGGGAATGGGAATATGGGTAAGTACGGCAGGTATAGTTGTGGAGGTGGTCTGGGTTGGTAGATATAGAGGACAGCCTACAGGGGTGGTATATGACACATGTGGTGGGTAAACACCCTGGATGGTGTGTGTGGTCTGTGATGTGGAAGCCCCATGGGCCCCAATATGGACACAATGGGAACAAGCCTCACACCCACTGTTAATCACAACAGCAGTCCATGTCCCGAAGGTGCCTGGCCTGGAGGCTGAGCAGGAGGAGCATGTGGACCCTGTGAATGTGTACTGGGTGCCTCATGGTAGATGTACCTGAAGGTAGTTCTGGATCAGTACATGAGGAAGCCCCAGGGTGGGTCCACATGTGATGTGGCCTGGTAACATGGGCAGATGTGTTTGGAGAGGTGGTTCTGCTGGCAAATATTCCCTAAACATGCTCTTGTGTCATTGTTATAGAACATATGTGGGTAGTAATAGTCTACACAATCCTGGAACATGTCCAACAGCATGCATAGATATCCCCATTAACACAGAATGTCAGATGTGCAGTAATCACAAAGCAAGCATACCACAGGCATATGTGGAACCATAGCGGCCCTGACAATGGCATGCAGGTGAATAGTCCACAACAGGCCAGCAATGATAGTGTCCACACAGGGAACATGGCTACAAACACATAGCAAAATGTGTGGTACAATACAATATCTGTCCCATTGGTAGGTAAGCTGTAGCCATACCTATTGTGTTGTGTGTACAGTTTGTTGTTGCTGATATGGTGGGGAGGTGACAGAGATGTGTATTAAGAATTGTGGTAACCTTGCTGTATGATTTGCTCAGACCTGTTTCCATCTTTATGTCTTTCAGGCAAGATGTCACATGAACGGCTCCCTGCTTATTCAGTTGCTGAAAATGAAATAGTGCTGAACTATCTAATCCAGCACTACCCATGAGCAGCAGGAGTGGACTTCCCAGTGGAGTGACCTAGTCAACAGGGTCAATGATGTCGGACTGCACAACCGCAGTTATGAGCAGGTCTGGCATCATTGTTCTGACCTGCTTCGCAATGCCCATCGGTGTGCTGCTGCAATCCGGGGAGGCTCACCTCGCAACGGGGGGGAATGCCATCCACCCCCAACATGTGTTGAGGAGTTCCTCACCAGCCTCGTGGCACCTGCCCATCTGCACAGCCAACAACTGCCAGACACCATTGTGGAGGTGGGTGCCACCCACACACCAGCTGAGGAGCATGCAGGTAAGGCCACAGGACACATCAGTAGACCACTGTTGCATATGCATCCACATCTGTACAAGTAGATCATGCATATTTGACAAGTTATATATATATATATATATATATATATATATATATATATATATATATATATATATATATAGTTTTTGACTGCATAGTAGTAAACAGATGTGGACATGTACTGTTGATGTACTGTAATGCTGCACCCACCCTGTAGCAATGCCATAGGTGTGGCCACTGACTTCACATCTCTTGCCCTCTTATGTAGGTCCCTCTGATATACCACCAAGGCAGCAGCCTGTAGCTGGTGAGTATGGTTTATGTTGATGCTTGCCAATACACCAGGCATGTAATGGCTATGGTATATTCCATGCACACATCTAACACACCTACTCAGAATGCATGCTGTACATGTGCACATGTTGCTGTTAAATGCACGCCATCACAGTGGTGACCATGATGGGGTATTGGAAGGGTATGTCAGACACCTGCAAGATAACTAACATCTGTCATTGTAGAATGTGTCCACATGGATTAATATAATGGTGGGAGACATGGCCTACAGTAGAGACATGTCTGAAACATCACCTGTATACAGTGCAACAACAGTGTATATACCAGTAGTACAATGGCAACTGTTACAGATTTATACTATGGCATAACGTATTACTGTGGTCCACATTATTAGCTGGGACTAGGCTGTAACATGTGGTGTTCAGTGTATGGGCCACTGCAAACTGACACACATATGTAGGCCTTACTTGGCAAGCATCTGCAAAAAGGCTGAAGGTGGGGAGGTGGTGTCAGTATAACACATCAGTGCACTGCAGCAGGGAACCTAAGGATGTTAAGAATGGCTGTATCTGCACACAGTCAGGTTCAGGAACTGTGGCAGACATAACCCTACCCACACAGCAATAGTGACGGCAGTGTGTGAACACCAAGGGATGTGTACTTGAGTAGACCTTGCAATCGTGCAGATATGGGGACATGTATAGGGCAGACTGAACATACACTGGCAAATGCTATGCCCCATGCTAATATACCCCTGCCAGGAGTAGTGACTGCTGTAGTACTCATAACAATAGGTGCAACAAACCGTCATGATAAGGGTGTGTACACATATACACACACGGAGTGTATGCATCGTGGCCAGCATCCACACACTTAACACATTCCGTAGACACTGCATGTGAATGTACAGGACATATGTCACATATCGGGCTCATGTACTGTTAATATATGCAGTGATGTGGTCCCATGGCAGATCAAGGAAGGGTGGATGTTCTAGGACACCAAGGCACTCCCATAGTGGCAGTACCAGCCCCAGCACTGTGGGGGGGGGCACTGTCCACACCACACCACTGCAGGCCACGAGCATGTGGTCCTGGCCAGTCCCAGGAGGGACCTGGTTCCAGTGGACATCTGTCATCCTCAGAGGAGAGTAGCACATCAAGGCCTGTACCTGGACATGCCCATGGAACCCCTGGCAGGCACAGTCCACATGTCTGTGACTGGAAGCAGTGAACTGCACACCCTGCCAGGTATGGTCTGCAGCTGTCCATAAAGACCTGTATAAGGCAGCCACATGGCGAACACACCTAGGGCAACCCCATATCTACACACACCACATCACCATGCCCAGTTCAACTCATTACACCGCTCACCCACACACATGGTGTGAAATGCATGGCCCACCCTTGGCCTCTGGCAAACCAACAACACAGCCTGTGTATATGATGATACCTGTGCCACATCCCTGTCATCCATAACATTGATGCAGAGACAAGCTAATATGGTTCTGATGCACGTGGTGACTGTGCTACAGTGTACCAAAGTACTGCAGTGTAACATGTTGTCAGGAGTAAAGTTTAATGCATACATGTCAGGTAGTGTAGCCGTCCAGCAATGATGCATTATAGGTGTTAGTAACACTGGTTGATTGTGGTCTCCATAATGTTATCCATTTGTGTTGTAGGTGTACATGTGTCAGCAGGAGGAAGGTCTGCAGTCATATTCTACAAGGGGTATGGCACTGTGGTGACACCATGGCTATGACATATCTGGGGTACAGTTGAACACATGTCACAGGTTTGTATAACAGTTATTGCCTGTCCCTCATGGACAGGTGACCTGCTGGGACATGTATAATCTGCAACCTGATGTAGACCCATCCACATACTTGCACACTCTTACTTGGTAACACTGGGACTAGACCGCTTCCTAGGTATTTAGTGCTACTGAAGTGTGTGGCTTTTATTGCACACACCACACAGTGTTTAGGGTGAGGTGTGTTCCAAACTACATGTTACATGCAGAACATCCCCAGATATGTCCAATTGGTGTATATTAGTAGATAGATAGTAGTATTAATTAAGTGGAGGGTATTTTAGGGGAAGAATTGTAAAAGCTATGCATTTCTATTTCATCTGAGGAACTCATTAGAGGATGAAAACACATCTGTAGTGATAACAGCATTTATGGTTTTATTCTGCAGAAAGAGTGTTTCAATAAAGCTCCAATAAAGCTCAATAAACTCCAGGGCCGCACTGCAGTGGGGAAAAGGTCATATATAACTTTCATTGAAATGTGTTTCAGTGAATTGTGTTTTCAGTGAATTGAGCTTTCAGTGAATTGTGCACAGTGAAATGTGTTTCAGTAAAATGTGCTTTGTGAATAGTCCTAGACCCGTGTATATATCTATATAGATATATGGATAAATATATATACATATATGTTCACCACTTGTCCATAACATGGAATGGAGTCCTACCTCAGCCCCAGTAGTCCCAACCTCTTAGTGCAAGGGGATGTCAGGTATGTATTGCAAGTATATATGTAGATTGTTGCTACTGTAATAGGGGTTGTCTTAACAGACATGCTGTGTGTGGGAGGTCACATCTGCTTTTAACATGTGCGCCATTGGCTACTTACAGACATCCTAAGGACATTATAGTACAGTACCACTGCTACCACAGTAATGATCCTGTGGACTACAGCAGAGATATGACCAATATATGTGGACAGTCTGGCACTCTGAGGTCAGTCCAGAGGTGTACACATATCCCCTTCCTGCGAGACGTGGACTATGCCTCCCAATGTGGATGTTAATAGCCATGTACATTGGTATATCACGTAAATAACCAAAAAATTAATGTGTACCAGCAGTTGAACTCCAGGAAGCAACAACAACAATGAATACCACGATATTTGACCTAGGTTTCGTCTTTAATCCGACTTCATCAGAACACAAGTTAATAATGGTAAAGAGAGTACCTTATATACACATTAAAAATGACATCATCACCAATCAACTGAAAAGTTGCTTGATACAATAATTGACACAATTAAATTCATTGAATTCTTTTAAAAGGCCAGCGTACATCAGAGGAAAAAACTAAACACTAATCCCTAAAATACACAAATTTGTCTTATCTAACTGAAGTTAGGTACATTAAAGTTGGGTACATTAAGTGCGTACATTTCCACATTGCTATGCACAAGACAATAAAAACAAAATTACGTTGATACTATAATTAAAAATGGGTACTAAATTACCCCAATATATTTTTTAATTTTAAAATAGGCATTATTGAAATACATTCATTAATACCAGGAAATTCTTGTGCATTGAATAATAACTGCCATCTCATCTCAGCTATATACAAATGCACATCCAATTTCCTTCCTAATTTATCCAATATAATTTGTTGTAAAATACTAAACTTAAATTGATGCCCACTATTACTTTCAATGTGTCTATACAGGGCATTTGTTTTCTTCTTTAACCTTATGTCTGACTGATGTTCTATAATACGGTCCCTTAATGCCCTGCAGGTCTTTCCTATATAAAAAGCGGGACAGTGTGTGCAGGTGGCCACATAAACAACGTTTGTGGAATGGCAGTCAAAATGAGCTTCAATTCTAATGCTTATTCCAGCTACTGTAAACAGAGCCCCCTTTGCTCTGATCAAATGACACACACTGCATCTTCCACACTTATAATTCCCTCTAATCTTACCAGTTATTGTTTGTGTGGCATCGCTTTTCTCCAATAGTTTTTTGAATGAAACTCCTTTTCTGTAAACACATTTTGGCACCCCCCCTAACTTCACACTAACCGTATGGTCTATTCTTAAAATTTTCCAATTGTTGACAATAATGTCAACTACATAGGGGGCATCAAATGAAAAGGTAGTTATAAAATATATTGCCTCTTCACTATCAGTCTGTTTGTCATTCCCATCGTTACTAAGACTAATTTCACGCCTGCTGACTGTGTTACCCCCAACATTGTCTTGTCTATAACCCAGTTTTCCGCTTAAAAGAGCCCAATAGACACCTTTAGCCCTTTTTAGCTTAACTTCATTTGCTACACCATCACATAATGCTAGCGGATACCCTCTCCTAATAAACATTGACTTGATCAATTCAAGCTCTTTATTAAAGTCATCCTCCATACTTGTCATTCTCGCTGCCCTGACCATCTGTCCTTTAACTATTGCCTTTTTCTGATGGTCAGGGCGACTACTTGTGTAACTCAAATATGAGTTGGAGAATGTACTTTTTCTATGTATGGTCGATACCAAAGTCAAATCTACTGGATTCAGAACCAAATGCACATCTAAGTAGTCAATTTCTACCTTACTCATATTGTAAGTGAATTTGAGAAAGTCCACAGATTCATTAATAAATTCAATCAATTCACTAAACTTGTCACTCCCTCCTTCCCATATGATAAACAAGTCATCCAGGAAGCGGGTATAAAAGGTTATATAAGTCATAAATTTGCTAGTAAATAGAAATTCCTGCTCCCAAAATGCCATTACATAATTGGCGTACGCTGGGGCGCACGCCGCCCCCATCGCTACACCAGTTTTCTGTTTATAATAGGCTCCATCAAAATAAATAAAATTATTTGTTAACACTAATTCCATTAGACCCACCAACAAATTTATTCTATCTTGATCAAATAAACCAGTTTTCAATAGTTGCTTCTCCATCCATTCTAACCCTCTTAGTGTGGGGATCACTGAGAATAAATTTACTACATCTACAGTTGCCATGATGGTATTTTTCGTAAGTTTGACACTGTTTAATTTCTCTAAAAAGGACCAAGAATCCCTTGAGATATAATTAAACACTTTTAAACCTTTTTGTAACTCGAAATCCAAGAATTTACTTATGAAACAAGTCTTGCTACGTTTTCCGTCGACTATTGGCCTGAATGCCAGATTATTCAAACCCTTATGGATCTTGGGTACTCCAAATATTCCACTCACCACTGGGTGATCGTTGACCAAATACCTGAAATCATCCTCATTAATGTGCCCCTGCCAAAGGAGGTCCTCAATGTTCAAATTAATTTTCCTAAAGGCTATATTTACCTCGTTGAGACTCACTTCTTCATATGTGTCCATAGCTAATATCAACTTGATACTATTTATATAATCCACCCTATCCATCAGCACCAATCCATTACCTTTATCGGATTTCATTATTCTTACTGAGGAGTCATTTATTAAACTCTCCAACAGTTCATGCTCTTTAATAGTCAAGTTGTCATTAAAGTTAAATACCTTTCTTGATTGTGGGTTTTTTGCCCGTCTAAAATGCTGTCTAATGTCCCACTCACATATTTTCTCATATGCATTAATTGCACTATTAGCCGGGGGCATATACTTACTTGGTTTTTTCAATGACAATCCATCTGGAATTCCCGCAACCCCATCAAACAACAACCTTAAATTCATTTTTCTTACTAACATTTTTAAATCGACTAATGTGCTCGTTAAGCCCCCCCGAGCTAAAGGGACAAAAGTTAAACCCTTTGCCAGTAAGTCGGCATGCTGTTTTCCGATAACCTTGGTGGAATAATTGTATATTTTAAAATCATCATAAGTGTTAGCTATGATGTCAGGACTACTAGGTCCATATTGTACTGCTAATACAGGGTTTTCACCTAAAACTTGAATTAAATCTTCAATTGCACATTCCGAACTATAATTATGTACCCTATTTTCAAATGTTGTATTATTATCTTGCCTATTTGTACCTTCTCCAGTACATACATGTTCACTAACATCCCCCAAAAAAGTAGGGAAAGTATGTAAACTTATATTACTCAAAGAAACACTCTCCACTTCTATATTACATGCTGTATCGTCTGGTGTACAAGTTGTATGAAAATTGGTAGCATTGTTTCCAAAACAATACTGAATTTCATCATGATTTTGTTCAAATTCACTGTAACCAGCTTTTGATGTACTTGAACTCCAATCCAATAAACTAGAGTTGTCTAAATTAAACACACTGTCAGAATTTTCCACTGTTGATACACTTCCAATCCCTCTGTTAACAATAACCTTTGTTAACATACTATCTGAGCCTACTTGCCCCATCGCTTCTATTTCCATTCCATCAACCAATAAGTTGAAATTAATACCAAAAGACTCGGCAAAATCATCTTCATTTTTCCTTACATTATTGGTGTTTACAACACTATTCTGTGTACATTGTGTGCAATATTTACATTTACAAACTTTTTTGTCGTGTTCAGTAACAAAAGAATGATTTTGCTCACGACCTGTCTGTCCGAGCGTAAAATCAGATTTACCATGGACCAAGTATTTACGCATTTTTTCTGTTGATGTTACACAAAACTCTGAGTCAGCAACCCCCCTTACACAATTAACATTTAAATTTGAGGTGTTTGAAAGCCCACGCACGTCTATAAACTCACGGGCCACTAGTGAACAATTTTCAGTTTGATTTACAACTTGTTCGTTAAAGCCGATATCTTCATTAATACCAACACCGCCAGGTGACTGCGTGTCACCTCCATACAGTCTCTGTTTGTTGTTAAAACTTGAACTGGCTTCATTGCTTCCGCTAACACAAGTTAACCTAGTATAAATGCCTGACGCCATTCCAGTCTGTCCTCACACATATTATAGGTAGGTAGGTACTAAGTTATTAGCCCTAGGGCCTATACAAGCCTTACCTGGTGGTGCAGGAGTCAAGTGGCCACATACTACCCAGTAGTTAGTGACATTCATCTATACAGAATCCCACTGCTTTTTCAGAAATAGACAACAGTTATGGTGACCTGGCAGCAGTATGTCTTGCAAATAAATGGACATATCAGCATACTGGGTAATTAAACTAGGCTGCTAGGGATGTCACAAAGCACTGTGAAAACTACAGGCAGACTGCCACAACACTAGACTACATTTTATATGGGGGACTACACATGTACCTGCGATCATAGTGGGCTCTACACGCATGTCACAGCACAGAGTAACAGACACCTGTGTGAAAGTGCATACCCACAACCAATGTAAACACAGCCACAGCCAAATATGGTACATATGCTTAATATGACACTATATGGACTGTCTGATAAACACCATCCTCATATATGCCACTCACACACTGACCTTACATACACTGGGTCATGGCACTGTGTGGTCCGATGGCTGTCTGTGGTATGGGACAAGTGTGTGTCTGGCCCTAGAGACATGTGAGCCAATAGGGTATCATTCACTGGAGCAACATGTCACATCAGATAGAACAGGACCGACAACAATGGCATCTACCACAGTCTTTGCACAGCCCAAGGTACGTATGTGCAATACACATACTGTCAACAATTATCCTAGGTACACAGACTCCAGTACTGTACACACAACCACAGAATGGCCAAGCTATGTCCTCAGAAACAACCCCTACTATACATAACATGTCTAGCAGTCTGATATCTGACTGGCTTATTATCAGGTATGATGTCAATAAATAATGGTGTACAGGACATATGCACCTCTTACTGCAGAACATATGTACAAAGGTTGACAGACTTGTGGCTGGAGCTATGAACACTGCCCCAATATTGGCATATTGCTGTGAAAACCTCATACATTTACTGTTGTACCAGGGTATGTTGTGACATATATCCCTTGAGGGATATGAAGTCAGTAACTCTCATGGTTGTCACCATGTACAGACTGCAATTCTCACACTATGCTTCTGCAGGTCTAAGATCGGTGTTCTGTGAGTAACACAAGAAACAAAAGGCTCTACACACTGCCCAGTCTGCAGATGACCCTACAGATGGAGGTTCCTCAAAAACATAGCACTGTCATGACAGGTATTAAAACATGTAGACCAGCCATATTCACACGCATCCTGTTAAACCGACATTACTCCAAATGCAGAATAGCAACACTTACATTCTGTAGTCATGTCAGGCACATCCCCCTCCTGTGTGTTAGCCTGTTTCCACAGTGTATGTTGTTAGAGGTAAATCCCAAATCCATCTGTGATGCTGTTTGCTAGACACCAGATCTAGGTCCTGCTCACAGTGAATGAAAAGGCCCAACACCAACATGATGTTCCTAGATATTGGAGTGTGTTCCCATGCAATCGGCTATGGGAATGTTACCACAGCTGTTCCACATGCAATCAGCTAGAGGAAGGCTGCAATTCATGTAGAGGCCATCAGCTGATCATGAGCATCACTTACAAAGCACAAGCTGCTGTCTAAGCAAAGCAGGTGTAGTTCTCTACATCCACCAGAGAGGGAGTGAGAGAGACAGACAGAAACAAAGTAAGTCAGTGGGGGGGGGGGCAGTAAAATCTAAGCATGTTTGTGTCACACACACCTACCAGTACAGGGTTTCAAACCCTGGACTGACTAAATGGTGGTTATTTGGTTGTTGCTAATAAATCTTTGTCAGCTTGGACTTCGTTTTTTTTTATTTTTTATTGTTATGTGTTTTTTTTGATTCTTGGTCAAGGCAGTTATTGCATGCACCACATAGCTTACATGTTGAGGAGCTGTCCAAACATATATGTGATGGTGAGTGAAATCTGCAATAGTGATATAGTAGCGATATGGTAGGTGTAGTACACGTGCCTGTCCACATGAATAGGTGTCAGCGTCAACACAGCCACACTCTCTCAGGGACTCACACACATTGACACACTTGGCAGTGTCAGGAATACACTTCCTATCTAGTTAGTTTGCTATAATAAAGTAATGTGCAGGTATCACATGCACCACAGGGGTTATACAGAGGTTATATGGGCAAAGGGTATGTGAAGGTGTCTGACATCAGACAGCATGCTTCAGTGTGCCATTGGGAGTTGTAGTGAGTGTGAATGTGGTTGAAAGCATCATACACCACACACACACACAGAGGGTGCCAGTACTGACATGCATGCGCGCATTGCTTCATGGGTGTTTAGTGGTTGACTGTGCCAGAAGGTATACAAGGTTAGGTGAAGGGTATACCATGGCATCAGGCCACATGACAATGGTCTACAGTGTGGCTCAGGGGTGTAGTGTCTGGATTGGCCCACACAGGTGGGTATTGTATTCACCATACAGTCAGCTGGGCAACTATTGTGTGTGGCCATTGCTGTGCAATGCTTGACATGCATGTGTTCTTTAGTCCATGACATGGACACTGTCTGGGATGTGCACACGTCCGGAACTGTACCTGGGATATCAGGCCCATGTTGTGTACACAGATTGTTATCATCAGATGTGTCAGTCCTGGCCTCATGTGGCGGGAACTGGCAATGGACAGCAGGGTGACCCTGCACCTACATTGCTAGCATGATACAGGTATTCTCTGGTGTCAGTGGCATCTGTCCATACAAGGCATGTGTTTAAGGCATGGTATGTTTTTTGTGGGTCACATTTGATGGCACCACAGGTGTTGCAGGCATCCAGTGGGGAACATAGTGAAGGCGCACTGTCTGCATGTACTTGCCTATTCTACTGATGGACAGGGTGCCATGCCCTCTGTAGTCCACTGCAATCACACGATGGTTACTATCTGTGGGCAATATGCAGGGTACAACCAACATAGCAGTTGTTGCCTAGGCAAGTGTGTTTGTGTATGAAACATTGGTTGAGAGTGTTCTCTGGGTAATACAAGGGTTGCTAACTTTGTTCACCAGGCCTTGATGTCACATGTAGGGGTATGGATTGGCTCCCCAGCCTCTCGGCTATTTCACATCTGTTATCCTTGTAAGCTGGACATGACATATAATAGGGCCACCATATAAGAAGTTTGCAAAACCCGCTCCACAATGAGTCCAGTTGTTACACACTCACAGCCACCTCCACACAGGATACGAATGACAAACACACACACACTTGCCATGTCTGGGATTAGAACTCTCACCTAACTAGTTTGTTACACTACAGTATTCAGTATTACTCAGTTGTAGGACACGCCACGAAGATTATTTGAGTGCTCTTTCCCCAAAGGTGTATTTCGCTGGGAATGACATCAGCAGACTTGCCAAAGAAGGTCAATGGAGGTCGTAGTGACTGTGAATGACCTCAAAAGCATTGCACCATACGCAGACAAAGAAATACACACACAAACATCCACACTTGCCATGTGTGGGAATAGAACCCCTGCCAAAGTATTATATCACACTACAGCATTACGGTGTTATAGGACATACCAAAGAAGTTACTGAGCTGCTCTGTTCCCAAAGGTGTATTTCATGGTGAATGACATCAGCAGGTTTGCCAAAGTAGAGCATTTGAATTGTAGTGAGTGTGACTAGCCTAAAAAGCATTGCCCCCTACCCAGGCAGAGACACACACACACAAACAGTTGCCATGTCTGACATTAGAGCATCTACCTAACTAATTTATCACACTACAGCATTATGTAGTTATAGGATGCGCCATGGAGATTACTGGGCTACTCCTTTCCCAAAGGTGTATTTCACAGTGAATGACATCAGCAGGCTTGCCAAAGTAGGGCATTTTAATTGTAGTGAGTATGACTAGTCTCAAAAGCAGTGTGCCCTACACAAGGAAACACACACACAAACACCCACACTTACCATGTGTGGGAATAGAACCCCTATCAAAGTACTATATCACACTACTGCATTACACTGTTATAGGATGCACCACAGAGATTGCTGGACTGCTCCTTCTCCAAAGGTGTATTTCACTAGGAATGACATTGGCAGACTTGCCAAAGTAGGGCAATGGAGGTTGTAGTGACTGTGAATGGCCTCAAAAGCATTGCACCCTACACAGACAAAGAAACAAACACACAAACATCCACACTTGCCATGTCTGGGAATAGAACACCTACCAAACTATTACATCACACTACAGAATTATGTTGTTATAGGATGCACCACGGTGATTACTGAGCTTCTCCTTTCCGAAAGGTGTATTTCAAAGGGAATGACATCAGCAGCCTTGCCAAACTAGGGCATTTGAGTTGTAGCGAATGTGACTAGCCTAAATAGCATTACTCCCTACACAGACAGAGACACACACTCACTAAGTTGCCATGTCTGGGATTAGAACTCCTACCTAAGTAGTTTATCACACTACAGCATTAGCAGTTACAGGCCACGCCACAGAGATTACTGCACTATCCTTTTCCCAAAGGTGTATTTCAAAGTGAATGACATCAGCAGCCTTGCCAAAGTAGGGCATGTGAATTGTAGTGAGTGTGACTAACCTATAAAGCATTGCTTCCTACACAGACATAGACACACACACACACACACACACACACACACACACACACACACACACACACACACACACACAGCTGTCATGTTGGGGAATAAAACTCCTACCTAACTTGTTTATCACACTACCACATTACACAGTTATAGGATGTGCCACAGACATTACTGGGCTACTTCTTTCCCAAAGGTATATTCCAAAGTGAATGACATCAGCAGGCTTATCACTAGGGCTATGAGAAGGGCCGTGTGTGTGCATGGGCCATAACCCATTCATCTAGAGGTAGACACACCACACTCAGGCACATGCAGTTTTATATTCCGCAGGTATGTGTATACAACTGCTAGATGACTACTGCCTTGTACAGTCATGTTGCACAGCTAGCACTTGCACCACAGTCTGTAATCCTGAGGGATACCAGTGGCTAATTTCTACAGTGAGTCATATTTACACATCATGTGGTTGTAGCCATTTGGCTGTGTGCTGGGTGGGACAGACCTCATGATGGAAGGCTTTTTGTCACTGTCACTCTCTTCCACACATCTATGTATGTGTACTTTTGGCATATTATAGTGTGTTGTCCTTGGATATATGTCTCTATTCCTATCCAATATATGTGCAAAGCATGACTGGTGCATACTGAGGAGTGTATGCACTAACATCTGCAACTGTCAGATATGTATGGTCCACTGTTGTTGGCAGACATGGGCTTCATTTGTTTAAGTGTGTGAGCATGGCCAGCATGACCTTTCAGTATGTTGTTTGACATTGCCATCATTTCTCTGTGTGAGCATGCCCAGTATGCCCTTCTGTATTGTATGTGTTGATTTATTCCACATAGTTTGTACTCCAGTGCAGACCTTTGTGTTCTACACCTACAGGTAGCAAACTGTTTCTGCAGGATATCTGTAGATCAGTTGGCAATATGGGGTCAAACTGTGCAAGGGATATTGTGTACTGTAGGTGATTGTGTCTGTGCTGCTTCTGCTACATGGTACTGGTGTTAGCAGAGATATTCAGACATGTGTACTGTTATGCACTGTGATGTTTTATGTCCTCAAGTACTGTCAGGTGGATATTTTTACTCACAGTGATGTCCTGGGGAACACAGGGTGAATGCAGCTGTGTCCAGTATTGTGGTCAAACGCCTACATATTCATGGAAAGTTATGCCATTCTGGAGGGGAAGTTCCAGACACTTGCTTCTGGGTCTGTGTATCCAGTTCAGCACCTTGGTACAGTGCTGGCAGAGGATCCCATACTTGTACATCCATTGAAATGACAGTATGACCTTATCTTGCTGTGGCAATACCTCACAGCTGTACAGATTCACACAGGTTACCCAGAGACAGGGGTCATAAGTCAGGACATTACCCCTATTGTGGTGTATGGTCAGGTTTTTAGCCACCCATGTTTGTGTTTGCAATCAGGGATAGAGTGTGCACACGGCTGTGTGTCGGACCTTGCACATTCCATGCTGCCCATGCTCCCACCCCCTTATTATTCTATCCTCTTCCATACATTATGCATACATTCTCTGATACTTTCCCTATAGTTATCACCTCATCACAGCTATGTTTTTGTGTTGGTCCACAGTTCATGCAGTGGGACATGGTGGACATGTTACTGTGGTTTGTCCACATGGCCTTGCATATGGCTTATGTGGAGTGTATTATGTTGTTATTTGGGTGTCCATGAAATAACATACATTGGCAGTACGGGTGAGACACAGGCCTTTGGCAGAGGCCTGTAGGTCATTTGGTGATGATGCAGGCCAGCTGTAGCAGGCCATTGCATTATGTCAGTCCTACAGTCTCAGACTGCCATACAGTATATTCCCCTGGGGTGACAGGGTAGGTGTGCTAGGTGTTCATGCCAATACTTTCTGTCAGTATTGATCAGGTGGTGTGGATGCTGCCAGGGTGCTACTTACAGCTAGGGACACACCTGCATGGGACACCTGCACTGCATGCTGCATTCTGTTACTATTGCCATACACAGTTGGGGGTCATATTGCACCCATTCCCAACAGCAGGGATACAACCAGAGAGGTACCTGCAGGTGGTGTTTGGGTGAGATGGGTGCATATGTGCTATGGACACTACCTGCATCTGACTCACAGGTTTGCATGGGGCATTCCAGTTATGCTGGCTTGTGCAGGGACATCAACCGTTTCCCAATACATCAGTACTATCACCTTTGTGATCTGCAAGTGTTCGGCCAGACGACATCGGTATTCCATACTACAAGCCCAGATAATGTGATGCATACCTGTATGTACAATTCTAATGGTGTGTCCATTTCATGGTTACACATTATATACTGTATGTCGGAGGTACTTTTCCCTGTGTACTGCTTGTATAGCTAGCCCAACAGTCATGCCATGTCCATCTTTCAGATGGTGACACATATTCCCACCATACATTTACAATAGCTTACTGCTAGCATGTGTTATACTGGGGAGAATTGTCTTTGGCATTGCAGTTGTGAGGACTTGACCCTGTCATCGGCAGTAGTGGGCAATGGCCACCAGGTCAAACCTCAACATGCATACATACTGACCACTGTCACACAATATGAAACACACACCAACCTAACACCCACATACCTGCATATTGTACAAATGCTACAATCTATCCTGCTACTTTGGCCACCTCAGGTCATCTGTGCTCCACTGGTATTATACCTACACATACATGTTACTACATGTCTACATCGAACTGGAGGGGAGCACACCTGACTGTTATTACATTTCTACATAGGATTGGTGGGGGGGGGGCATACCTGACTGTTACAATGTGTGTTTATTGGATTGGGGGGCACACCAGACTGTTACTACATTTCTACTTAGGGTTGGGGGGTCATACCTGACTATTACTACATTTCTACTTAGGATTGGAGGGGCACACCTGACTGTTTCTACATTTCTACATAGGATTGGGGGGAGCACACCTGACTGTTACTACATTTCTACATAGGATTGTTGGGGGCACACCTGACTGTTACTACATTTCTACATAGGATTGGTGGGGGCACACCTGACTGTTACTACATTTCTACACAGGATTGGGAGGGCACACCTGACTGTTTCTACATTTCTACACAAGATTGGGGGAGAGGGCACACCTGACTTTTTCTACATTTCTACACAGGATTGGGGGACGCACCAGACTGTTACTACAATTCTACAAAGGATTGTGAGGGCACACCTGACTGTAACTACATTTCTACATAAGATGGATGGACACACCTGACTGTTACTACATTTCAACATAGGATTGGGGGGGCACACCTGACTGTTACTACATTTCTACATAGGATTGGGAGTCACACCTGACTGTTTCGACATTTCTACATAGGAATGGGGGCACACTAGACTGTTACTACATTTCTACATAGGATTGGGGGGGGGCACACCTGACACTTGTACACATTTGCTATGACTGTACTGGTATGTCAGGTACTCCATTTCATTTTGTATTCTAGCCTATCTTGCTGACTAGAGGCATATCAGTGTACTACAGGTCTTAGGTTTGATTGACCTACATACCAGTTTCTGACTTCTTACCCATCAGATCTAACATCCCACTGCATGACCAGATGCAGTCTGTCTGTGTAGGCCTGGGGGGAAAATTACCCATAGGCATCATTCAGAGACTTTATCACAGCCTTTGTTTGTGTTTGTCTACACCTGTCCTGCTGCCTGAGACTGTTTTTGGGTATGTGAATCTCCCTGACTGGCATGTGTGTGTCATATGGACACACATGTGGCTCAGCACATTTTCCTGCAGGGGGTTTTATCACCATGTGTAGTACTGGCTACGATGGTGACACCAGTATTTGTTACAGATCTCATGCTGCTACTACTGGTGTCTACAATCTGCTGGCATCCCATTCAGCCACCTAATTCCCTTGCATGCTCACATCCATACCATAGATACAAGTAACAACACATACTACTCCATTCGGCAATTGGTAATGAGAGTGACTTACCTTGTGGGTGTGCCAGTACTGGGGATGGTGCTGGAGGGCTGTCTATGTCGGATGCGCATAGTACATTCCCTATACATGGTTGAGCATAGGTAATGTCATGTTTGGCATCCCTTTTACTGTATGTGCGAGTCAGAGAGAGGAGTCATTCCCTGGGTCCCTACTGTGTTAGTGTATATGCTAGGCATTGCCTCTTTGCAAAGGCCAGGGCATACTGGGCACAGCTCCATCTGCCTACTGGGGCAGGCTCATATTGTTCCTCCTCAGAGTCACTCTGTGCCTGTGCAGGCCTTGGCATTGGTGGGGAGCTGTGTGGCCCTGCCCCATGCTGTTCCTGCTGCAGTTGTTTCCGCAGGATCATATTGTGTAGCATGGCACATATGATGACAATTTGGCTACCTGTAGCTCGTGAGTACTGCAAGCCTCCACTGGATGTGTCCAGGCACCGGAACCATGACTTGAGCATCCCAAACACATGCTCTATTATGATTCTGGTCTGTGTGTGTGCCTCATTATGGAGTTCTTGTTCAGGTGTGTGTGCATTTCTGATGGGAGTCAGCCACGGCTCCAGTGTGTAACCAGCATCACCCACTAGGTGATCGTAAGGGATGTCCCCATTGGCAAATCTCTGCTACAGCTGTGTCAGATGCTAGATGTGGGAATCATGATAGCTTCCAGTGCAGCCAGCACACACATTCATTAGAATGCCCTGGGCATCGTACATGACCTGGCAGTTGATGGAGGGAAAGCCCTTGCAGTTGATGTAGACCCTACCCCACTCACCGGGTGGTGCTTTGATGCATATGTGCGTGCAGTCTATAGCACCCACTACCTCAGGGTATTCTGCTATTTGTTGTAAGAGATGCATATTGCTGGCCAACACCTCACTGGTGTTGTGGAAATATACATGCTCACCGGCATGTGCTGACATGGCATCCAGGAGCTGGTGGAATACCCTGGATGATGATGCCTGTGTGATCCCCATAATATCCCCAGTTGGCCTTTGGCAGGTACCTGTGGCTAGTATTCCTAGGCCTGCACATACCTTGGTATCCACTGGGATGGGCTCCCCTTTGTTAGTTCTGTGTGTCAGGCGTGGCCAGCACAGCTCAACAATTTGCTGTAGGAGGTCCCTGTCCACCCTATAGTGCTCCACTATCTCCAGCTGATGTAGCCCTGGTAGGTTACCCTGGGTCTGTACACCCATCTCCGTCTCCTCACTGTGGGTTGGTTGACAGTATTCTCATCCTTACCATCCTCAGCCACTTCCACATGTTGATGTCTGATAGCTGCTGCAGCCCCTATCATTTTGTTGTTTTTGTTGGTTAAACGTTCCCCACTTGTATACACCGGTGGTGTAGAGTATGCGGGAAAAAACAGAGAGAAAAGTGTTTGCATAGTTTATATTAGTGTTCTGGGCTGGGCTGGTCTGCTGCCTGTGTAATTGGCTGATTCTGATACATTTCACCTGCCAGCTATGCTAGTTCTCCTAGATTACCTTCCTACTGCTGTTTTCCCTTCCCATTGCCTTCCTGTTTAAGGCTGGGGGCACTCCACACAAACACAGTGCTCAAATGTGCACAGAGCTGATATTTCCTGGTTTCGTTTTTTTTCCTTTAAAACCCGGTGTGCGGCACGCACACCCGCTTAGGCAATGTAAAGAGTGCTAGGCAGGCTCAGACACACCTCCTTGCTTAGCTCTGCTAAGCTAAGGGAAAACCCAAGCCACAGGGCTCTCCACTTGCAGTATGCCTGACACACCCCCCATGATGTCAGATAACTCCTAGGCTTGCACCAAGCTACTCCTGCTCTTACACTGTTGGGTGCTGACTAGCATGCAGGGGAAATCTGGGATTCAGTATCATTCCTCTCATTTGCTTAGGATTGCCTGCTGATGCATAGTTACAGGTCCCACACTGAGCCTCCCCCCATAGCAACCACTATTCACTGGCCATGTTGTCTTCTGCATGCCATTGAGTATAACAGCAAAATAGTGATTTTGGTTAGAATGCTTATTTTAGGATTTTTTTATTTGCGCGCAGCTGCCCTATGCTTAAACAACCAAGATTGGCTAAAAAAAAAAAAGTTAATATTTTTATTTTTGCAACTGTTTTCCATGCCAATGGACATATAGTTGTCCATCAGCATGCTTTCTTCATAATATCCGCACTTTATTTGGAGCTGACATGGCTCCGTTTTGTAGTTTGCAGAAATGTACTTGGTTACTAACTGAATACATTTCTGCAGATTACACTAGTCCTGCATGGCTGGCTTCCAGCTTCCTGGATTGCAAATTCACCTCATTTGCATGGATTTCACCTGTAAATGGGGTAATTTGCATACAGGAGCTGAGTCCGTGCAGGACTAGTGCAGGAGCGTTCGTGCACGTCCCTACAACATATTCCTGGATTGCATGGCAGACATATTGCCTGCTGGAGCTCCTGCACTAGTCCTGCACATCGTGCAGGGCTTGCTGAATCTGGGGGTGTATGTATATATATATATATATATATATATATATATATATATGAATATATATATATATATATATATATATTATATATATATATATATATATATATATATATATATATATGTATATATATATATATATATATATATATATATATATATATATCTATATATATATATACATATATAAATATATATATATATATATATATATATATATATATATATATATCACCAAAACACAGTATAAAGCAACAGCTACCATGCAGAGTTCAGTTCAGGAAACGTTGCAAGATCACATAAAATCCGAGGAATAACCAGTCCATAGTAAAAATCAAAATTGTTGTTTATTAGTGCACTCAGTAGCTTAGTGCTTTCACACGTTAGCTTCTTCAGACCATATAACTGAGTGAAGACCAAACATCCATTTCAAAAACATGTAACACCAATCAGATTCTTACATATCATGAATGGCTCATTAATTATTAAGTGCATTATAAAATCACATATAAATTCCATTACATCATTTAAACATCAAACTATTCCTAGAAAATGAATAAACAATCTAAAAGTGCATTTAAATGAACACTCAAAAAACAACCTTTAAAAGTCAGAAACATTATCCTAATTACGATTATTGACTTCATGTACCTGACATATAAAAACTATTGAAAAATAAATAACAAAATGTATATATATGAAAAAAGATGTAACTAGTAACATCTATCTAACCTTCAACCTTTTGGTCTGAAGAAAGGGCTTCGAAGAAGCCCTTTCATTCAGACCTTTCCCCACATCAACATGTAGTCTGATAATCCAGTTGGCCTCTCTTTCTTCTGTCAAAGCACTAATATTGCCACCCCTTATACCTAAATGTACCACTTCAATGACCACAAACTCAAATATGTGTTCGTGTCCCATGGACATGACATGTTTCGCTAGTGCATTAGTCACTATACCTGTTCTGATATTGTATAAATGCTCTCTTATTCTGTGTCTGAATTGTCTGTCAGTCTTTCCTACATAGAAAGACTGACATGCTCCACAGACAGCCAGATAGACCACATGTTCCGTTCCACAGGTGGCTACACAATTAAACCTAAATTCTCTCCCTGTATCAGGATGTATAAATGTGTTAATGCGTCTAACATGTTGACAGAAGTTGCACTTACAACAAGGTGTGGTACCTACTATGTCTCCTCTGGCTTCCCTAGCATTTTTATGACATAATATCCTCTTTATATTTCTCTCATTTTAAACCTAAATTTTGGAGTGTCCCCTATATATTCTTTAATTTGTGAGTCAGTTATCAATACTCCCCAGTGTTTCTGAAACATTTTATAACATTATCCTTATCACTAGTAAAGTACATGGGAATTCTCACTGTGTTATCTGCTTCTGTTAACTATTTCAAACTATTTGAATGGCTTGAAAAATAGGGCTTAGCTCTGTCCTCTCTCATTGCATCAATGGTGGACAAACCTTCATCAAGATCAGCAGTGATATAACCACGTTTCTCAAACCTCTCCCTAAGATCTGACATTCCCTTAACAAAACCTTCTTCAGTATTATTCAGCCTCGAGACACGCATCCCCTGTCCCTTAACAACATTACGAAAAATGTAATTGGGATGCATGCTCCTTCTGTGGAGTAATGCATTTCTGTGACAAACCTTTCTAAAGACACCTGTAGTGAAGGAACCATCCTCCAATCTCTCTACAAAAACATCCAAAAATGCAACTTTTGTATATGAAAAATTCATAGAAAACCTAAGGTAATTTGTAATTTGATTAATCGCATGAACAAATTCATCAAGTTCCTCTAACCCACCATTCCATAAGAAAAAGGCATCATCAACAAAACGTTTATAGAAGACCACACTTCTCTTAAATTGTTCCATCACAAATAATTGTGACTCCTCCCACATAGCTAAGAACAAGTTGGCATAGCTATTGGCACATGAAGTGCCCATAGCCATGCCATCAAGCTGAATGTAGGAAGTGCCATCAAACATGAATAGATTATTCTCAAGTATGGTCTCTAAACATAGAAACAATAAATCAATAAATTTACAATCATAGTCACTGTGCCTTTCTAAATAGCATCTCACAGCAGCCACCCCTTCATCATTCGGAATAATGGTGAATAAGGACTGGACGTCGAGGGTTACTAATACAAGTTCCAAATTATTAATATCAGCACTATCACAAAAGACATACAGCTCTTTCAGAAATTGTTGCATGTCTTTCAAAATAAAGGAATTAGAATCCACTACAGTCGCAAAAACTTTTCTACATATAACGAAAGGGGTTCCGTGCACCATCCCCTCCCAGATACTAAAGGTCTCATGGGTGGGTTAATGCCATCTTTATGGACTTTGGGTAACCCATGTATGACAGGTAGGATGGGGTTTTCACTATAAAAGTACTGAAATAAGTCTCTAGTAATAATTTCAGACCTAACTAAGTCATCCAACATGTTTTTGACACTTTTAACTCGTCTGAGTATGAAGTTTTGATCTATCTGTTTATAAAACTTTGCATCACTCAACATATTAACCATAGAACAATTGTAATCAACAGCATTCATGACAACAGTTGGGCCGCCTTTATCGGCTGGCCTTATACTAATACTTAAGTTGTTCTGCAGCCTCTTTAAAGCTTCACATTCATCCACACTCAAATTATTTCTAAGGCCTTGCATGTGTTGGCCACAATTGTAGTACTTATATAAATCTTCTTCTACTAATTTGTCAAATGCTTGAAGCAGAGGATGACTATTAGGCATATACATACTAGACATCTTAAAAGTACTTGACTTTTCCATGTGAATGCTTTCCATCTCTAATTTCAAAGTAACATTTCTCACAAACATTTTAAGGTCAACAATAACATCGGTTAATTGGCTCTTACATGTGGGTATAAAGCCCAAACCTTTATTAAGAATAAATTTTTCAAAATTGTCCAAAGTCCTTTTTGAAATGTTCCGTACTAAGTCGTCCCTACCTGATTCCACATTTTCTTTAATGTGTGTCCATTGCCTTTCTCTGAGGGAAACCTCCGTTTCTGTCTCACCCGACTTATTGATCGTGCTCTCTTTAGACCCCTTTCTTCTGTAGTGATCGGTAGAGGAAACCGATGAAAATGTACAACTTTGTTGTTCATTTCTGGATCCCTAGTTGTAACTGTTCTAGTCACACCTTTAGGACGAATGTCTGATAAGGAGGTCTCATTTACAGCAGTGGGACTAAGTAATTGAACTTCATCCCTTTGTACCACTGAACAGTTACTTTTTACTAAACCAGTTTCAGTCCATTCTGTTGTGACAACAATTTTTTCTGTGTCTATGGACTGAACATCTTTATTGGCTACTGCATTCAAAGCTACCATAGGTAGTCGCATCTTTAGTTCTTGACGGTTTAAACATTGTAGCTCTCTCACCTTGTGGGCCATTATTGTTAACAACCCTAGGCCAAGTGAATACATTACCAAGTTGGAAATCCCTGACATCTCTGTCAATTTTAGCTTTCTTTTGTAACAGTATCCTCCTCTCAAAAACAGAGACACTATCCAATAGTGCCTCCATAGAAGCATTCACATTGTCTTATTAAACTGTTTATATAAATCCATTTGCTGTTTGCAAATAGATTCCCTGAGGCAATCTTCCTCAGGTTTAAAATAATCTATCAACAGAGTCATATATTTCATACTAACCTCTAGATTGAGCAACTGCCATTTCACCAGGAGGTCGGGGTATTGAGTCCCATACGTTGGCATTTTGAGTACACATAAACTACTTGGAACAATCTGTTTAGAAATGCATGCTTCAAAGTGCTGCCTCTGCAGCTGTAGCCGCTTTAGCATGACAAAATCTGTTTCCAACTTGTCTATCGCCCTCTTCAGGTCTTCATAATCCACATCTATAGCCTCATCCACCTCACCTGTGGAAGTGGTTTGATATGAGAGCAAAGGATTATTAGCTTCAGACACCATGCTGAAAAACCTTTCATAGGAGTTAGAACTTATATCTTGTCTGTGTTGACTTGATTCGGCTCTGCTGTTCAGCTCAGAACCCATCTGTATAACCTCAGGTCTGTAGTTCAATTCAACTACAGTAGTTGAACCTTCTGCCATGTCCCCATGGAAGGATGCAGACACCAAAAAGTAAAGGAAATATACAACAAAAAAGCAGGCTAAAATCCAGGGGGTAGAAGCTGTGCTTAAGAAAATAGGAAGTATCACCAAAACACAGTATAAAGCAACAGCTACCATGCAGAGTTCAGTTCAGGAAATGTTGCAAGATTACATAAAATCCAAGGAATAACCAGTCCGTAGTAAAAATCAAAATTGTTGTTTATTAGTGCACTCAGTAGGTTAGCGCTTTCACACATTAGCTTCTTCAGACCATATAACTGAGTGAAGACCAAACATCCATTTTAAAAACATGTATCACCAATCAGATTCTTACACATCATGAATGGCTCATTAATTATTAAGTGCATTATAAAATCACATATAAATTCCATTACATCATTTAAACATCAAACTATTCCTAGAAAATGAATAAACAATCTAAAAGTGCATTTAAATGAACACTCAAAAAACAACCTTTAAAAGTCAGAAACATTATCCTAATTATGATTATTGACTTCATGTACCTGACATATAAAAACTATTGAAAAATAAATAATAAAATGTATATATATGAAAAAAGATGTAACTAGTAACATCTATCTAACCTTCAACCTTTTGGTCCGAAGAAAGGGCTTCCAAGAAACCCTTTCATTCAGACCTTTCTCCACATCAGCATGTAGTCTGATAATCCAGTTGGCCTCTCTTTCTTCTGTCAAAGCACTAATATTGCCACCCCTTATACCTAAATGTACCACTTCAATGACCACAAACTCAAATATGTGTCCGTGTCCCATGGACATGACATGTTTCGCTAGTGCATTAGTCACTGTACCTGTTCTGATATTGTATAAATGCTCTCTTATTCTGTGTCTGAATTGTCTGTCAGTCTTTCCTACATAGAAAGACTGACATGCTCCACAGACAGCCAGATAGACCACATGTTCCATTCCACAGGTGGCTACACAATTAAACCTAAATTCTCTCCCTGTATCAGGATGTATAAATGTGTTAATGCGTCTAACATATTGACAGAAGTTGCACTTACCACAAGGTGTGGTACCTACTATGTCTCCTCTGGCTTCCCTAGCATTTTTATGACATAATATCCTCTTTATATTTCTCTTATTTTTAAAGCTAAATTTTGGAGTGTCCCCTATATATTCTTTAATTTGTGGGTCAGTCATCAATACTCCCCAGTGTTTCTGAAACATTTTTATAACATTATCCTTATCACTAGTAAAGTACATGGGAATTCTCACTGTGTTATCTGTTTCTGTTAACTGTTTCAAACTATTTGAATGGCTTGAAAAATAGAGCTTAGCTCTGTACTCTCTCATTGCATCAATGGTGGACAAACCTTCATCAAGATCAGCAGTGATATAACCACATTTCTCAAACCTCTCCCTAAGATCTGACATTCCCTTAACAAAACCTTCTTCAGTATTATTCAGCCTCGAGACACACATTCCCTGTCCCTTAACAACATTACAAAAAATGTAATTGGGATGCAAGAGGATAGTATGTCATAAAAATGCTAGGGAAGCTAGAGGAGACATAGTAGGTACCACACCTTGTGGTAAGTGCAACTTCTGTCAACATGTTAGACGCATTAACACATTTATACATCCTGATACAGGGAGAGAATTTAGGTTTAATTGTGTAGCCACCTGTGGAATGGAACATGTGGTCTATCTGGCTGTCTGTGGAGCATGCCAGTCTTTCTATGTAGGAAAGAATGACAGACAATTCAGACACAGAATAAGAGAGCATTTATACAATATCAGAACAAGTACAGTGACTAATGCACTAGCGAAACATGTCATGTCCATGGGACACTAACACATATTTGAGTTTGTGGTCATTGAAGTGGTACATTTAGGTATAAGGGGTGGCAATATTAGTGCTTTGACAGAAGAATGAGAGGCCAACTGGATTATCAGACTACATGCTGATGTGGGGAAAGGTCTGAAGGAAAGGGTTTCTTTGAAGCCCTTTCTTCGGACCAAAAGGTTGAAGGTTAGATATATGTTACTAGTTACATCTTTTTTCATATATATACATTTTATTATTTATTTTTCAATAGTTTTTATATGTCCGGTACATGAAGTCAATAATCGTAATTAGGATAATGTTTCTGACTTTTAAAGGTTGTTTTTTGAGTGTTCATTTAAATGCACTTTTAGATTGTTTATTCATTTTCTAGGAATAGTTTGATGTTTAAATTATGTAATGGAATTTATATGTGATTTTATAATGCACTTAATAATTAATGAGCCATTCATGATGTGTAAGAATCTGATTGGTGATATATGTTTTTAAAATGGATGTTTGGTATTCACTCAATTATATGGTCTGAAGAAGCTAACGTGTGAAAGCGCTAACCTACTGAGTGCACTAATAAACAATTTTGATTTTTACTACGGACTGGTTATTCCTTGGATTTTATGTGATCTTGCAACATTTCCTGAACTGAACTCTGCATGGTAGCTGTTGCTTTATACTGTGTTTTGGTGATACTTCCTATTTTCTTAAGCATAGCTTCTACCCCCTGGATTTTAGCCTGTTTTTTTGTTGTATATTTCCTTTACTTTTTGGTGGCTGCATCCTTCCACGGGGACATGGCAGAAGGTTCAACTACTGTAGTTGAATTGAACTACAGACCTGAGGTTATACAGATGGGTTCTCAGCTGAACAGCAGAGCCGAATCAAGTCAACACAGACAAGATATAAGTTCTAACTCCTATGAAAGGTTTTTCAGCATGGTGTCTGAAGCTAATAATCCTTTGCTCTCATATCAAACCACTTCCACAGGTGAGGTGGATGAGGCTATAGATGTGGATTAAGAAGACCTGACGAGGGCGATTGACAAGTTGGAAACAGATTTTGTCATGCTAAAGTGGCTACAGCTGCAGAGGCAGCACTTTGAAGCATGCATTTCTAAACAGATTGTTCCAAGGGGTCTACGTGTACTCAAAATGCCAACTTATGGGACTCAATACCCCGACCTCCTGGCAAAATGGCAGTTGCTCAATCTAGAGGTTAGTATGAAATATATGACTCTGTTGATAGATTATTTTAAACCTGAGGAAGATTGCCTCAGGGAATCTATTTGCAAACAGCAAATGGATTTATATAAACAGTTTAATAAGACTAATGTGAATGCTTTTATGGAGGCACTATTGGATAGTGTTTCCATTTTTGAGAGGAGGTTACTGTTACAAAAGAAAGCTAAAATTGACAGAGATGTCAGGGATTTCCAACTTGGTAATGTATTCACTTGGCCTAGGATTGTTAGCAATAATGGCCCACAAGGTGAGAGAGCTACAATGTTTAAACCGTCAAGAACTAAAGATGCGACTACCTATGGTAGTCGAAGTACACCGGTAGCTTTGAATGCAGTAGCCAATAAAGATGTTCAGTCCATAGACACAGAAAAAATTGTCACAACAGAACGGACTGAAACTGGTTTAGTAAAAAGTAACTGTTCAGTGGTAAAAAGGGATGAAATTCAATTACTTAATCCCATTGCTGTAAATGAGACCTCCTTATCAGACATTCGTCCAAAAGGTGTGACTAGAACAGTTACAACTAGGGATCCAGAAATGAACAACAAAGTTGTAAATTTTCAGCGGTTTCCTCTACCAATCACTACTGAAGAAAGGGGTCTAAAGAGAGCACGATCAATAGGTCGGGGGAGACAGAAACGGAGGTTTCCCTCAGAGAAAGGAAATGGATACACACTAAAGAAAATGTGGAATCAGGTAGGGATGACTTAGTATGGAACATTTCAAAAAGGACTTTGGACACTTTTGAAAAATCTATTCTTAATAAAGGTTTGGGCTTTATACCACATGTAAGAGCCAATTAGCCAATGTTATTGTTGACCTTAAAATGTTTGTGAGAAATGTTACTTTGAAATTAGAGATGGAAAACATTCACATGGAAAAGTCAAGTACTTTTAAGAGGTCTAGTATGTATATGCCTAATAGTCATCCTCTGCTTCAAGCATTTGACAAATTAGTAGAAGAAGATTTATATAAGTACTACAATTGTGGCCAACACATGCAAGGCCTTAGAAATAATTTGAGTGTGGATGAATGTGAAGCTTTAAAGAGGCTGCAGAATGACTTAAGTATTAGTATAAGGCCAGCAGATAAGTGTGGCCCAACTGTTGTCATGAATGCTGTTGATTACAATTGTTCTATGGTTAATATGTTGAGTGATGAGAAGTTTTATAAACAGATAGATCAAGACTTCATACTCAGACGAGTTAAAAGTGTCAAAAACATGTTGGATGACTTAGTTAGGTCTGAAATTATTACTAGAGACTTATTTCAGTACTTTTATAGTGAAAACCCCATCCTGCCTGTTATACATGGGTTACCCAAAGTCCATAAAGATGGCATTAACCCACCCATGAGACCTATAGTATCTGGGAGGGGATGGTGCACAGACCCCTTTCGTTATATGTAGAAAGGTTTTTGCGACCTATAGTGGATTCTAATTCCTTTATTTTGAAAGACACGCAACAATTTCTGAAAGAGCTATATGTCTTTTGTGATAGTGCTGATATTAATAATTTGGAACTTGTATTAGTAACCCTCGATGTCCAGTCCTTATTCACCATTATTCCGAATGATGAAGGGGTGGCTGCTGTGAGATCCTATTTAGAAAGGCACAGTAACTATGATTGTAAATTTATTGATTTATTGTGTCTATGTTTAGAGACCATACTTGAGAATAATCTATTCATGTTTGATGCCACTTCCTACCAGGAGCGGCCTTAGGTCAACTGGTGCCCTAGGCAAAAGGGCTCCATGGCGCCCCCCACCACACCACCTGGTGCCCCCATCCTAGTCTACCTACACCAAATAAATACTGGAAAAGCACCCCTACTAGAGTGGTGCCTAGTTGGCCTATGCCTAAGGCTGGCTATGCTTCCTACATTCAGCTTGATGGTGTGGCTATGGGCACTTCATGTGCCAATAGCTACTCCAACTTGTTCTTAGCTATGTGGGAGGAGTCACAATTATTTGTGATGGAACAATTTAAGAGAAGTGTGGTCTTCTATAAACGTTTTGTTGATGATGCCTTTTTCTTATGGAATGGTGGGTTAGATGAACTTGATGAATTTGTTCATGCGATTAATCAAATTACAAATTACCTTAGGTTTTCTATGAATTTTTCATATACAAAAGTTGCATTTTTGGATGTTTTTGTAGAGAGATTGGAGGATGGTTCCTTCACTACAGGTGTCTTTAGAAAGGTTTGTCATAGAAATGCATTACTCCACAGAAGGAGCATGCATCCCAATTACATTTTTCGTAATGTTGTTAAGGGACAGGGGATGCGTGTCTCGAGGCTGAATAATACTGAAGAAGGTTTTGTTAAGGGAATGTCAGATCTTAGGGAGAGGTTTGAGAAACGTGGTTATAGAACTACTGATCTTGATGAAGGTTTGTCCACCATTGATGCAATGAGAGAGTACAGAGCTAAGCCCTATTTTTCAAGCCATTCAAATAGTTTGAAACAGTTAACAGAAGCAGATAACACAGTGAGAATTCCCATGTACTTTACTAGTGATAAGGATAATGTTACAAAAATGTTTCAGAAACACTGGGGAGTATTGATGACTGACCCACAAATTAAAGAATATATAGGGGACACTCCAAAATTTAGCTTTAAAAATAAGAGAAATATAAAGAGGATATTATGTCATAAAAATGCTAGGGAAGCCAGAGGAGACATAGTAGGTACCACACCTTGTGGTAAGTGCAACTTCTGTCAACATGTTAGACGCATTAACACATTTATACATCCTGATACAGGGAGAGAATTTAGGTTTAATTGAGTAGCTACCTGTGGAACGGAACATGTGGTCTATCTGGCTGTCTGTGGAGCATGTCAGTCTTTCTATGTAGGAAAGACTGACAGACAATTCAGACACAGAATAAGAGAGCATTTATACAATATCAGAACAGGTACAGTGACTAATGCACTAGCGAAACATGTCAGGTCCATGGGACATGAACACATAGGTTCATAGGTTCATAGGTTCATACTAGGCTATCTGCCCGAGGGCATTTATAAGCCTAGCCCATATTTTTTTGTTTCGCCACCCCTTTTGTATGGGGAACTATACCCATTATTTTGCTGTGCCTCTGTCTAGCAGTGACACTGAGGTAATCCCTGGAGTATATCTGATCTCCCATCCATTGGTCAAGATTTCTCTTGAACAAGGCCAGCTGCTCTGCCTCACATATACCGGGATTTTGTTCCACAGCATAGGAGTCTTTGGGTGATGAATCTATCCCTCAGCACGTCCTATTAATAGCCGTGTCGAGGTTTAAGTCTCCGCCCTTTGTGCTTCTGCGTGGTTTAAGCCCCCGGCCTCCTTGTGGCTCCTGCCGGATCTAGATTTTTGAGGTGAAGCATATTCATCAAATCTGGGTTAAACATGGCCTTGTATGTCGTGCAAAGGTCACCTCTAAGCGACTGAATAGAGCTGGAGTTCTTTCAGTCGGGTAGGATAGGACAGATTTTTGAGACCCTTTATCCTTTTGGTGAGGAACTTTTGTGGCCTCTCCAGCTGCTGCAAGTGTCGGGTCAGATACATTCGAATGGGGCATTATACTCAATCATTGGTCTGATGAGTGATGAGTAGGAGACTATGACCTTGATCTAGATGTGAATCCCTTCATGATAAGGTGGGCAATGTAGAAGGTCTTCCTAACTACTTTAGCTACATGGGTGTCGAATGACAGGCTACTGTCAACCTGGGTCCCCGGTCCTTGATAATGCTTCTGTGCTCAGAGGATTACCACCTATATGGTAGCTAGGGGTAACCTTGTTTTGAAGAATGACTATGCATTTTGGCATTTAACTTTAGGCCATGGCTCTGGCACCAGTCATCCGTTTCTGTGAGACCCTTCTGAAGGATATCTGTGTCAGATGTGGCCCAGTTTGCAGTCATCTGCAAACTTTGTCAGCCATAACCCTCCTGTGTTTGCTTGTACTTGGAAAAGTAGATGCCACAAAGAGTGGGCCCAGGACTGAGCCCTGTGGGACACCACTTGTGACAGGCTTTGAGTCTGTCATGGCGCCAGCAACTCTGACCCTGTGGGTTCTGTCGGCCAGTTTGCAACCCATCTTGTGATGTATGGGTTAACATTTAAGCTGATGAGTTTTCAATGATACCCCAGATCGAGGTAGGCTGTATGGACTGCCTTTCCCTCATCAATGGCTTTGGTGACTGTTTCGAAAAAGTCAACCAAGTTTTAAAAGGCATGATCTGCCTTTGACAAAGCCAAACTGGGTTGGATCCAAAGTCTGCAAATTCCCTAT
The DNA here is from genome assembly GCF_019279795.1 of Protopterus annectens. Lineage (NCBI taxonomy): Eukaryota > Metazoa > Chordata > Ceratodontiformes > Protopteridae > Protopterus > Protopterus annectens. Next base: position 1,077,137,232 of record NC_056728.1, on the reverse strand, counting down.
GTCTTTATGATCCTCTCCATAGCTTTGCAGATAAGGCTTGTCAAGCTAATGGATTTCCAGGGTCTGTGGAGGCACCGCCTTTGTGAAGTGGGACAGAGGTGAGACTATGATTAAACAGCTGTCCTAGCTGTGGGTTTAATTCCTTGTTGAGTTCATGGAGCACACAGCCAGGGACACCAGCAGGTCCCATGGATGCTGTGTTTTTTCCTTTGGAGAGAGCAGTTCTCCCGGAGGTTTGCTTGAGATGTTTGGGGGCTGCAACCATTTGGTATAGATATCTCACCTTTGGGGGAGAAGTTTGCACTCAACCTGTCAGCCAGTATGTTGGCAATGTCTGTAGGATCAGTAATCTTCACATCATTTTGAACTAGTTCTGAGCATATCTGGGAGTTTCCTCCCAGGTTTCTAAAACATAGCTAAAGAAGGCCTTATGATTGTCTTTTGAGTCTTTAGCTATTTTTCTCTCAAAATTTGCTTTGGATGATTTTATGAGAGCTCTTAGCTTTTACTTGTAGTGATCAAGGTGTCTTACCTTTTAAGGATTTTGCTCTATCTTGTAGTAGCTTCCTCCTTTTGTTGTAGAGTTTGTTTATGGCTGGGGTCCACCAGACTGGGCGCTTGCCCTTGGTACAAAAGTCTTTGTTTTGCTTGGGATTGCCTTATCCATGCAGTCCTGCAGGTGCTGGTAGAAGGCATTTGTAAGTGATTCAGCGGCTTGAGTACTGTTTTCCGCTGGCTCGGGGGGAGACCACACTAGTCTTTAGAAGTGTGAAGTCGGCAGTTTTACTGTGGTCTTTTTATTTCAGGTGGGGGTGGGATGAGGACCTCCAGCAAGATTAGTTGTGATCTGATCTCACCAGTGAGGGTATACTTCGGTGTTGAACATTGTGCTCCCATGTTCGTGATGATGAGATCAAGTATGTTTTCTCCTCTTGTGGGGATGATGACTAGTTGTTCCATGGCATTTGAGTTTATGAATTCCAGGAACTTTTAATAGGGTGGCCTAAGTGTTTGGGCTTGAGTAGTGTTCCCAGTCTATATTAGGGTAATGAAATCACCTAGTATGATGGTGTTTGGAGATACATTTATCCCAGTGTTTTCAGGAAAGCCATGTGAGGTTCCTGAGTTTGTGAGGGTGGCCTGTAACATGCTACAATTTGCAGAGCAGTCTTGCCTATAGTTGCACCTGGATGGTCTCTGATGCATCGTGTGTTGCCACCAGTCTTGAGGTGTGGGTGTCCTTGATGAATATGGATACCCCCTCCTTTCTTAGTATTGTCTTTTGGGGCGGGCAGCATGGTATGAGGTAAAACCTGTTAGTGCTGGGGTGCTCTCAGGAGCCTTGAACCAGGTTTCTGTCACAGCACAGACATCGATGTTCTCCATACTGAGAAGGGCCTCGAGTGCGTGCATTTTGAGATTTAGACTTCTGGCATTTAGCAGCATTACCCTTAGTTTTTTTTCTTTTTTGTGTTCTAGGGTGGTAGGTTTAGAATTTGAGCCTTGCCTAAAAAAGGCACTATGGGGGTGGCAAGAGCCTTTGCCAATATCCGGAATCCCAGGGGTGACAGGTGCAAGCCGTCCCTTGCGAAGCATATTTGAGTTTGTGGTCATTGAAGTGGTACATTTAGGTATAAGGGGTGGCAATATTAGTGCTTTGACAGAAGAAAGAGAGGCCAACTGGATTATCAGACTACATGTTGATGTGGGGAAAGGTCTGAATGAAAGGGCTTCCTTTCTTTGGACCAAAAGGTTGAAGGTTAGATAGATGTTACTAGTTACATCTTTTTTCATATATATACATTTTATTATTTATTTTTCAATAGTTTTTATATGTCAGGTACATGAAGTCAATAATCGTAATTAGGGTAATGTTTCTGACTTTTAAAGGTTGTTTTTTTGAGTGTTCATTTAAATGCACTTTTAGATTGTTTATTCATTTTCTAGGAACAGTTTGATGTTTAAATGATGTAATGGAATTTATATGTGATTTTATAATGCACTTAATAATTAATGAGCCATTCATGATGTGTAAGAATCTGATTGGTGATACATGTTTTTAAAATGGATGTTTGGTATTCACTCAGTTATATGGTCTGAAGAAGCTAACATGTGAAAGCGCTAACCTACTGAGTGCACTAATAAACAACAATTTTGATTTTTACTACGGACTGGTTATTCCTTGGATTTTATGTGATCTTGCAATGTTTCCTGAACTGAACTCTGCATGGTAGCTGTTGCTTTATACTGTGTTTTGGTGATACTTCCTATTTTCTTAAGCACAGCTTCTACCCCCTGGATTTTAGCCTGCTTTTTTGTTGTATATATATATATATATATATATATATATATATATATATATATATATATATATATATACATATACACACACACACATACATACACACATACATATATATATATATATATATATATATATATATATATATATATAGATATATATATATTCACCAAAAACTGCACCAAAAAAGTACAAATAAAATCACATGAGAAAAACAACTTTTTACACCAATGACACGAGACGAGACAGTGAACCAATATTTGAGCACTTTCATCTGTTTAATGTATCAGGACTTCATCAGAAACACTAAATATATATACATATATATATATATATATATATATATAAAAGATATATATATATATATATATATATAAATATATATATATATATATATATATATATATATATATATATATATATATATATATATATATATCTACATATATATATATATATATATATATATATATATATATATATATATAGAGAGAGAGAGAGAGAGATATGGATCTACTACTATTCACCAAAAGCACATTTCACTGAAACACATTTCACAGTGCACTTTTCACCAAAAGCACATTTCACCAAAAACACAATTCACTGAAACACATTTCACTGAAAGTTGTAGATGGCCTTTTTCCCCACTGTAGTGCGACTTTGAAGTTAGTATATATAGTTGGGGGGGGCACCGCCCCCCACCTGGGGGGTGTGGGTATGTAGCCCCCCACATACTTTAAATATTTTGAATTATATACATGGATATATGTAATTGCAATATATTACTGTTCTCTGACAATAATATATACATATACACCCACTATATATACTAACTACAGGGTCACACTACAGTGGGGAAAAGGCCATCTACAACTTTCAGTGAAATGTATTTCTGTGAAATGTATTTTCGGTGAAATGAGCTTTTGGTGAAAAGTGCTCTCTAATTTGATTTTTGGTGAAATGTGCTTTCGGTGAATAGTAGTAGATCCATATATATATATATATATATATATATATATATATATATGTTGAAGTAATAAAAACATCACCTTTAATGCCAATAATTGAAACATCATCATTCATTTTTTCCTGTCCTGCAAATAATCATCAGCTGCTCCCACGTTTTCTCATTCAGTGGGTTTACCAAACCCACCTTAGCTTTTCCTGGGCTCAACCTGACCACAGTGTGAGGTTGGTGAGGAAATCAAGGGCAGCGGTGTAGCATTATACTGCATATGGGAAGTGCGTCCAGACTATCCTTCCCTCGTGGCCACCTTGCCTGTTCCACGGTCACAGCCCTAGGGAGTTGCATGCACATTTCCATCCATGCACAACATTCTGGCTGAGTGGTGCACCACTTATGAAGCACATAGCTGCCTAGACCCATGTGCTGCATATTGCAGCAAACCTTTAGGAATCCTACTATGAGCAAACATCAGCCACTCAGCCCTTCCCCCTGCAGCTCCTCCAGCATACATGCCGCTAATCAAATATAGGTTGTCTGAGGTGTAGTAAGGGATTTACCCAGCTGTGGCACGAGGCTGCTTGAAATATCATCACTAATCAAAATGGACAATAAATTATTTTTACAACATAAATGGTTGGATCGTAAAAATGACACCATTATTAAAGATCAAACAGCAATGGTAGATAACAATTTAAACTTTGACCAGTGTGCAGCTACCAATGACTGAAAAGCATGTTTTGTAGTCTGTCTAATTCTATCACTTTACACCACAATGACCTGGTTCATTATTGAATACAATGATATGTTTTGAAGCTTTTGAACAAGCCATACAAGAGAACTTTAAAAAAGTACAGTTCCTTACCAGAGAAATCATAAAATGGGAAAACTGTTCAGTAAGGCTTCTGGAATTATTTCATATTTTGTTTCTTTATTAGAGGTGGCCTTTGCACCTAAATGCTTTATCCCTTGCATGGGTCCCCTCCAGTTATGTACGGCATGATCCCAATTATTCTCACTAACAGTAATGTACAATTATCAACCGTGGAATAGGTAATACCAATCTAACGCTAAACAGGAAAGGTTAATTCAAGCATGAAAAGGGAAACTATCTAGGCTTAAAATGCCCTCCAATAGCAGTTAGCCTAGTACTTACCTATGAAGCTATGAACCTATAAGGCTGTGAACGGTCCAATTCTATCTAAAGATCTATGGCTTGAGTGAGTTGTTAGTGGGGCTAAAACAAGATCAAGCAACCTAATACTCAAATTAAATACCAATAAAAGATAAAATATTATAGATGCATTGCACAGTACCTTCATCTATTATGTGGAATAAGTTTTTATTCATATTCAGAAGTCGGTTATTAGCTTACTTTAAAACTAATCTTGGGAAGCAGAAAGTATCAATGTAGAATTATGACAATCCAACAGCAGGTTCTGTCCTTGGCAATCAAACCTGTGAACATACCAGTTTGCCTTTAATATTCTTTTATAGCAAGCCATAAAACATATTATTGAGACATATTATTGAGCTGCTCCAGATCAGACAATCACGTGTATTTGTTTCTCTCTCTTTCTCACTTTTTGTTTTTTGTACAACATTCTTTTCCCTAGACGTGCACAGATAAATATAAATATATGCATGTTGCTTTCAATTTCTTTGGGTTCATTATAGCTTACCCCTGGAGACTTGGTGGCAGTGGGAAATGCACTTCGTAGGTTCAAAGGTAAGTACTAGGTAATTAGTCTACAGAACATTACAGGCCTTGTAAAAAATAAAAAGCTATTCAATGATTCCCTCCAACCTCAAGGAGGGGAAAACAAAGTAGACCATGGGAGAATTTGAGGCTGCCATCCAATTACCTAGGTTTACCGTGAAGGTGGAAAGGGTGCTACTCTGCTTGGCATGCATTAGACGTCTTATATTTGATATAAAATGAAAGTGCTTATTCTATTAAACACTGTATGCTATCAAACACTGTGTTGTTATTCAGTATTGTCTTTATTGTGAATTATTCAGCCTGTCAGAGTCTCCGCAGACCATGAGTGTATGTGCTTTTACAAGTTTTGTCTTTGTTGTGGATTTATGAATTAGAACTTTGTGCTAGAGGTGAGGGATATGTTTATGCATGAATCCATCACTCCAGTGAGTCTTATTTATCTGTTGATGAAAGTTTAGTCACTTTAACTGGGTGTCTGAGATATGGTATGGTCTGAAAAGGAATTAGTAATCAAAGAGGGTTGGATCTTTCATGCCTCAAAAGGCTAGGCACAAATATCATTGGAGGAGTCTATAAAAGACTGAGTACAGAGATAGGGTTACCAATCTGCCCTCATAGCTAATACTTTTGCAGCATTTATCTTTTTAGTTATGAAACTCTGGGGTCTTTCAATATGTTTAGACAAATACATGCCTAAAGTAACATTATATTAATAATGAGGCTGATAAGATATGACTAGAGAGGAATTAAGACTTCTTTGAATCTAGTGGAGATACCTTTGGAAATTAGATAAGGCAGACAGAAGGTTTTTTTAACTACTGTGCAGATATGATGGTCAAATGATAAGGAAGTATAAACAAAAATGCCTAGATCCCTTCTGACAGTGTCTAATTGACGCCACTTATATGGTATATGAAAATGTTTTGTTTACTGAAATGTACTGTGCTACATTTCTTCACATTTAATTTGAAACCATTATCCTTGCACCATTTTGTCGCCTCACAGTTAGACGTTGCACATTCGATTCTCAGTTAGAGCGTCTTCTGTGTGTCAACATGCGTGAATGGGCATTCCTTCGTTGAAGGTTGTGCATTAGGCCCGGCAAGCCAGCACGTAAAAATCTACTGCCAATCATTAGCGGACCGGAGTTCCACTGTGGCGACCCCTAACCGGGAAAAGCCAAAAGACAGTATCCTTGCACCATCTTTTAATGTGGTCTAACCTGTGTTGGAGCAATTATAATTACTGGAACATCAAATAATAATACCCAATTTACAGTCATCTGGAAAATTAGATGACCATAGGGCAGGGAATTTGGTCTGGATGTTTGAAAAATAAATAAATACCAGGTAAGAGAGGGCCTAACACTGAGCCCAGTGGTACACCACTGATAACTTTTTGCTTTCAGAAGAGGCACGTGTGACTTTAACCACATGGATTCTGTCACACACCCAGTTAGTTATCCATCTAACAGCATAAGGGTTTACATCCAGATTTACAAGTCTGTCAATAATACCTGCATGGGGGAATACTGTCAAAGGCCTTGGCCATGCCGAGTTATGCTGTATGTACTGCATAATGAGTATCCGCTGCTTCAGTTACTTTTTCACAGGAATTAATGAGATTAATGTACAGGGCCTTCCACTGACAAAGCCAAACTGATGACGGCCCAAGGTTAAAAGATTTCTGATATCCAAATTAATGAGATCTGAAATAATATGCACCATAGCTTCACCTATGAGGATAATGAGATTAATAGGTCTATAAGGTCTGTAGTTACCAGAGTTAGTGACTAGGCCATCCTTGTATAATGGCATTACAATGGCTGTTATCCAGATTTCAGGAACATAGCCAATGAAGAAGCTTATATTAAAGAAGTTTAGTAGGGGTCCAGATAAGCCGCATTTGGCACAGTTAATCAGGCAACCTGGTAAATTATCAGACCCCATACATGATGTGTTCTTGGCTTTTGAGAGGACTGAGATAACATATTCTAAAGTAATTAAACATGGTGGTTGGGATTCTGAAATCTGTGGAAAAGCTATAGTTGTGGGCAGTGTAAACACTGCATCAAATTTTTATCTAGGATATTATCTGTTTCCTTTGGTCACATTGTGTAGTATTATTGTAGATTAGCACCGAACATTCTTGGGTATTAGGTCTTAATTTCCTGACATAGTTAAGGAAGGATCTATATTTATTTTTGATTTTAGTAGCTATTTTAAGTTGATATTCTGCTTTGACCTTCCTAATGGTTGCCTTAAGCATTTTACTAGTTTGCTTAAGTGTGCCTTAAGGGTGGTAGAATGAGACCTTTTATAAGCATAAATCAATTTCTTTCCCTGTGATATAATTTATTTATATGGGAATCCCACCATAGGGGAATGTTTTTAAATTTCTTGCTATATTTCATGCAGATAGGGGCTGCCTTATCAATACAGCTAATTAAGTGGAAACAGAAGTCAGATGATAAGCAGCAGCTATAGCAATGAGATATAGGAAATGAGTAATACAGCAGAATGTATTTAGGTCATTAAGGAAACTGAAGGAGGTTTACTTCTGAAGTCCTTAAACACTGAGGTGTTTGCCATGGAAGCACCACCAGTTTTAAAGGAAAATGTCACTAAATTATAATCTAATTTAACAAGGCAGGATGAAACAGATGGGGGTGTGCAAAAAGTGACCTGTTTGCGAGGCCTACATCAAGGATATTGAGGCTCTAGTAGGATGGTTAACTATCTGTAAAACAAAGTTATTGTTTATAATGTCAAGGAAGTATTGTGCAGGTTGCCCATTAGCAGTGTAGGTCAGCCAGTTTACTGATAGATAGTTGAAGTATCCCAGTAGAAAGATATTGAGTTTAATGAGAATTTCAGCTAATGTGTTAAGATAGCTACTCTGCTCAAAAGGGGGCATAGAAGGTATTCTAAAATTAGTTATGAAGTGGTAAATAGTCTTGTTTATGGTGATTTGGAAATGCAGGAGTGTGGCAACCTGACTATTCTGTTGTGAGGTTATGACATCCTTACAAATATTGTTATGCCCCCACAAATGCCAGAAGTCAGAAAAAGTGATAGGTAATGTACCCAAAAGCAGACAATGGCAATTTTGTTCCATTTTTTTTTTTTATACAGGAGGTACAATGAATTAAAATACAGTACAGAAATCAATGATGCAGGTATTGTCACCAGATCCCTATTGTAATTTTGACTCATAACTGCAAGCCCTTGAATTTTGAAAAAAGTATGACAATTCAAGACAACAGCAAATGTTGAACATTGCTATTCTTTTTAAAGTTGTATTGTCAGAGGAATAAACCCACCTGTATCCCTGCACTTAGCTATATCAGCTCCATGATCACCAGCTCAAAGAAAAGGGAAAACTCCACAATACAGTGATCCTGGACCTGATAATATGTAAGTCTGCATTTTACTTCATTCACCCTCACTGTTCTGAGACTTGCAGACAAAGATAGATAAGAGACTCATTCAACAAGTACCAGCACCCTCTGTTCATGTACATGTAGTACAAGCAACAAGGATAAACATGATAGGCTAAACAATTTAGACACGGTGCAAGTAATACTACAATCAATCACAGCTTTCTGCTCTTGATTGGCCCAAACTGCTTCCTACACGATCATCAAACACAAGTTAGATGTGCCTTACTTTACCTCTTGTACCTACTAAAAGCAGACCAGTGCTTGTCACACTCTCTCATCAAAGAAAGTATAAAATGCTACACTGGGTCATTCATTGATTTGTCTCTGACAAAAAAAATAATAATAATAATTTACCTGCCAATATTCCCACAACATGTTTCTATACCTAAACATTTAGTAATGGACTAACGAAAACACTAATGAACCATCTCAGATATGTATTTATCTTTTTTCCTCTGTAGTTTCACGCTAATGTATGTTTCTTTGTGGTTAATGCCGCACACTGTTTGCTCTGACCTTATGATCCTGTGATGATTTCTTTAAAGTGTGTTTTTTATTTTGCTTTTCCACCAGAAGCAGTATTCTTTTAATTCTCCTTCTTAACTTTCAAAATTTAAATATGACAGATGTTCAGACCACTGTGTTTATCATATATGTTGAAGATTTACCTTTAGTTGGTCGACTAACATGAATGTTGACATATTGAAGTTAAACTACTATATATCGAAAACGGAAAAGTCTTCTTCCTAGTACGCATGTGCCAGGGCTGCTTCTCAGTGCATGCAAATATTACTTCAGAAAACATAAACAACATCCCCCCCCCATGATATATATATATATATATATATATATATATTTCACGGAAGTATGCTGAAAAGTAAGGGAAATCGTGGGCGAATGGCTGTTGCTGAGATCGTAGTACAGTGTGGATAAGGGAATATTCCCTTTTCCACACTGTAGTGTGATCTCTGAGAGAGAATTTAAAAGTAGGAGGGGTGTGGGGTGCAGGGGGCATGCCCCCTGCGTAAACATTAGTTGTATGTTTTTTGTTTTTGTTTTTGTTTTTTTTTTTTACTTTTTTGACAGACTTTAGCGAAGTGCTTTTTCGGTAAAAAGCACTTTCGGTAAAGTGTGTTCGGTAGATGTGGTTTCAGACTATTGTACTTTCGTTCAATAGTCCTAGACACATATATATATATATATATATATATATATATATATATATATATATATATATATATATATATATATATATATATACATACACATATATATATATATATATATATATATATATATATATACTGCAGAGATCTCACAAGCCCATAGGAAAGGGAATATTCCCCATCGCAAGGACTGTTGATCTTGCACACCTGTTGATCTCCTGTATACTCAACCAAATGAGGTGGATTAAACAGTTTTCTACCAAACTCCCGTTAAGCCAGTCCAAAGGAATCCATCTTAAAGTGTAAGATAGTATGATGGTGTCACAGTAGGGATATTATCAGTACCCAGCAGAAACCTGGATTTCATTAGCAACTCTGGTGTTGGATGAAATTTGTGAGCAAATTAAATATGTGACGGATGCCCACCTTTCCTTTTTATTGAAGGCAGAGATTCTTGAGGGTGGAGATGTTACACAACGAAACATATTATGAAGTAAGTCCTTCTATGTTTATCAAGTACTGGAGCATATATGTTACAAGCATTTGAAGATACTGCATACTCACTTTCAAGATGTGAAGTGTCAATATGTATAGAAATAAATTAAACTATTGCTCCTTCCCCATGCATCATGATGGTCCCAAATAATCTGCTGACTTTGAACACTGCATGCAAACAAAAGAGTGCTGATAAGAGCAGTGAGATATGGGAACAAGGACAAAACAGACAGGGAATAAAGGCACTCTCTTGACAATATAAGGCAGAGTAGTTAGTATAATTATTTTATAGTGCTCTTCGGATCTAATTTCATTGTGCAGATTATGTGAGTGTAGTGTTTAGTTTTCTGCTTTTAAAAAGTCTGGCATGAAGGATACAAGAATGGAATAAACATCTAAATTGCACTGCAGCATCAAACATGAGTGGTATAACAGCTTTAATATGTAGACTCAGCAAAGCCATATAAATAATCATACTTTGTTCATATTTGCTATAGAGTTTAGCAGTAGCTCTCTTTATAACTCTGTAACAGCTAATGCACTTCTATAAATAATTATCCTGGAACACAAATGCTATTTCTTAAATATTATCCAGGTTATGTTAGGCTGCTTCCTTTAAAGGCATATCTGTAATATGCTTGAACCTCTTTCCCAGGGGGTAAAACAATGCATCTTTAAAGACAGATGTTTTAGTGTTGTCACAAAATGCATGGGAGGACAAGTTACGGGGTCAGCATGAAGAAACAGAGCAGAAGTGAGTCATCTGAGACTGCTTTCAGCCACGCCAGTTTATTCAGTGAACTTGGAGCCAAGAAACCTTTCCTGATATGATTCATAGTTCTCTTTTTTCTTATTCTTTCCCAGAAGTTTCATTAACTTTTAATAGCTAGTATAATATCTTACCACTGACAGAGGCCACCTTTTTGAAAAAAGTGCAACTAGTCTAAAAAAAAAAATAAACTGAACTCAAAGAAATGAGCTGAACAATAGTCTGTCATTTGTATGCAAGGACAAGCACAATCCAGACCTCTAGTCTGAATCAGATTTTTTAAAAGAAAAAAAAAAGCTAATGAAATTTAAATGCACATGACTTTGTGCTAAAGCATAAGGCACATACCTATAGTTATACAGCAGTGAGTTTTCACTAATTCCTTCATTATACTGAACTTATAGCTGACTTATCCATTGCAATAATGTTTGCTTGAAGGGCAGCTATTTGCATTCACACCAACACCAGGAAGTGAGCCCACACATTCCTTTTATTCAAAGACTAATAGTCAGTTATTTCTTTATTTGTATTTATCTTATTATTTGTTCAGTTATTTAGGTGAGTAGACTAGATCACGTGGCTTGATTTGGGGTACAAGCAGTTAAAAAAATACAGTATGCAAAACAGTTGAAAGTGCACAATGTAGTCAAAACAATCTATATAAAAATACTACAGGAACAATGCCATGTAACACTTTTTATCAAACAGCCCAGAAAGTATAAGTTCAATATAAGCAGTAACATAAGAAACCAAAATAATATTAATAAGTTGTTCAAAGAAATTACATGTGATTCAGCTGGAAATTGCAGTTGTGTCGGCAATTATCTTAATTGTAGATATGAAGGAATATTCAGTGTTATAGTATTGCTTTTTGGATTCCCGCCCGCAGAAGCCCAATGGCCATGCTTAAGACCTGAGTTTTCACCTTCCCCCTCCTGGCTTTGCAGATTCTATCCCCTACTCAGACATCTATATTCATGCTACATTCCCACACAACTGTATTATATTCTTCATAATTCAGTGCACATTACTGTCTCTTGGAATGATTCCCAAAAGTTCTGAACAACACATTGGCTGGCAGGTATGGTGGGAATAGGAGACACAAGGCCATGCAAGATGGCTATGGCAAAACCTGCCCTGGCTCAGGAGATGCTTTCAAATCTGTAGTGCAGTGACCCTGGTGAAATGGGTTTTCACTGCCCTAGATATTTTTTTACATAATGGTTATAACAAAAGATAATCCAGTTAATTTGCTTGTTGACTGGTCTTTTTTCTCTTCCTTTTGCAAATGGTATAAAAAGCTGACCAGACTTTCTGCATTGCTTTGTGTAGTCCACATTGAATCTCAACTGCATGTATGCATCTAGGGAGTGCAAGATTTTCCCTCCCTTGTACTTTGGAGAGGAAAAAATACTGGAAAATGAATAGCCTAATTGAATGACAAGTATGTTGCCACTTTTTGCCATGGAGCAGGGATTGGCATGAAAAGTATCCTTGTGGAACACTAGAAATAGGCCACTGTGCATGATAGGCTATGATTCTGAAATTCATCTGGCTGAGATGTGAGCTACAAAAAAGGCAGTCTTCCAGGAGAGAAACTTGGTGAGAGAGTTACCTTTTCTAACATGAAGTTAAGATCCCAAGGGGGAGTGATCCCATGTTTTGGAACTTCAGATACTGAACCCCTTTTAAGAATTGTTTCATTATAAATTGTAAGAAAAAAATATTCTAGTGTCAGACAAGCAGAAATGGTGAAAGCATGTACCTTTTTAGAGGCATAGCATAGTCCTGCTTTGACGAGGTCTGACAGACAATATATTAGATACCACCCTTTGCCTCTGCAGAACCATTTCCACTTTTCCATGTTGATAAAAAGATTTTCTCATGCTGAATTTTCAGGCCTCCCTCAAGATGTGAAGAACATCCCCAGTAAATGAGTGGCTAGAAGGGATGGAGGAGTGCTAAAATTTCAAGTCCATTAGCATTATAGTCCACATGTTTGGGAGAATGGTAAACCCTTCTTTCTGGGTTAGGAGGTCCACATTCTCTTTCTAGGCATGAAAGAAGATACAGCCAATATTGCCTCGGTCAAAAGGCTGCTATCATGATAATTTATGGCCTTTCCTTCCAGATCTTTTGTAATACTCTAAAATCTAAAGGAATAGGAGGGATGGCATGCAGATATAGACCCATTCAGGGAATGGACAAGACATCTATTGGCCAGGCCTCTCTTCTGAGAATCCTGTTTCAATATGTTCAATTGTCTGTTTTCTTTATAAACCAAAAGATCTGTTTTCTGGCACATCCCTTGTGTGTACTAAATCCAAAAACACTTTCCAATTTAGCATTCATGCATTGGGCTCTAATGCTAATCTGTTTAAGCAGTCTGCCAGACTGTTGCTACATGAAGAGATGTATTACGTCTTGGGTATCAGTCCTTCTTCCTGTATCACTTGTCATACCCGCACAGCTATCCTGCACAAGAGACAGGAGTGAAGTCTCACCCTGAGTGTTTATGTACCACATTACTATGGTGTTGTTTGTTCTGATAAACGTGTCTGATGACATCTGTGCTTGTTTGGATTTCTAGAATGACTGCCACTATTTCTTTAATGTTTATGTGTTTTTGTCCTAGATCTCTTGTCTCAAGCCCCTTGCACTCTCAGTTCTCCTACATGGGCTCCCAAGCAAAATCCAAGTGGTCTTTTGTAGGAATCTGAGGTTAAAGCTCCACTTTGAAGGTTGCTAGGAGGTTCAGAGAGGTCTACCCAATCCACTAAGCTAGCTCCACCTTAATGCCAGGCACGAAGAATATGTTGGCCTTTAGGCAATGTGCATACTGGCATTACCTATTCTGAGAAACCATTGCATTTTTGCATGTGTAACCTTGTCAGGGAATGCTCAAGGTGTATGCACCCCCAAAACATTGAGGAACCCCCTGGCCAAAATATTGTGATATTTGACGTGGGCCTTGGATCTGGCTGGCCCACAAACTGTCTTTATCTAATCTAGGCCTGGAAGAACTCTTTAGTCTTCCAATTGAAGGTCTCCTTCATCCAATGAAGGTTCTATTAAAGATCCTCAGATCCCTTTCTGTCTCCTGCAGGGTAAAAGCCTTAATGAGATAATAGTACGTGTATAGATAAATGTAAACAACCTTTGTCCCACAAAAGGTAATGACTGGAGGTAGACACTTTGTGAATATCCTGAGTGCAGTAGACAAACCAAAAGGCAAGGATGTAAAGTGAAAGTATGAGCCTCCTGTATCAATATTTAAGAACCCCTCCTTGTTATAAAGAGTTGCAGATAGGCATCCTTGAGTTCTAATGTCACCGTTAATGTCTCATAAGAATCGAGTTAAGAGCCGCTTGCAGTAACTGCATCTTGAACTCTGGGATGACCAGCGATTTGTCTTATTTGTAAAGATCTAGCATGGGTCTTCAAGACCCTGCTTTTCATGTGAATAGCAAAAGACTTGAGTAAAATTATGCTCCTTTATCTTTTTTGGGTAGTCTCTCCATGGCTACTTGCATCATGAAGTTTTCTGTCTGAGAGAGCATGAAGCTACTGCTGATCTTTTGGAGCAAGCATAATGTCAATACATTTTTGTTTCCCTTAAAATCATAGGATGTAGCCATTTTGTTATATAACCTGGAGTACTCACTTCCCTGAGAAATCATGCTAACGCAAAGGTATCTTCCAGAATTTGTAACACTGCAGGTATGGCCATTGGATCTGACCTTGGATCTGGGTGGCCCACAAACTGTATCTAATCTAAGCCTGGAAGAACTCCTTGGCCTTCCAGTTGAAGATTTCCTTCATCCAATGAAGGTTATTTCTTAAAGATCCTCAGATGGTGGAGCAGAGGATAGGGTGTTCTCACTATCAGATTCTATATAAGAGGCTAGATAAATCTGGTTTATTTAAGCAAGTCCCTCTACCTCAGAATCTGAAGAATCTGAATCCCTCTGGGGTGAAGGTACTTTTTTTTTCTTTTATACATGGTAAATCTAAAGCAGAAGTTTTCTCAGAGTTTGTCCACCTAGATTTCAGATAAACCTGAAAATATCCCACATAATACCCATTTGGTATGGCTCTCAGACCCAGTCAGCTCTAGCTGAGGTAAACTGATTAATGACCTTTGGGGCATCAGTATCTTGGGTCTAAGTTTCAGCAAGTATATAGGCTTATGGTCCTTAGGATGTGGACAGATGCCTAAGAATTCAAAGTGGTCCCCTTCGAGAACCTCATGAACAAATATTCTGCGGATATCACCAACCACTTCAGTGATGATTATCTCACCATTGGAACTGAAATCATGAGCAGCAGCCATATGGCAGACAAATAAATTAACTGTTTCAGTTTGTGAGGACATGCCAAGGGCAAAAGGTGTGGTGGCCTGCTGAGTGGTCATATTAGAGGCCTCAGTTTAATAAAATGCTGGATACAGGGGCTGGGAAACCACCCCATGAGCACAGGTACCCTCAAGCATAGTCGGCTGTCTCACTCTAAGGTGGTATCACAAACCTCCTGAGAAAACATTTCTTTCAAGTGCTTCACTTTTTTTTCCTTTGGGAGGTCATAAGAGAAATTACCAGATGCCATGGTGGGCTTAGGCCAGTCACGGGATTTTTGGGTGAGGTATTTTCTAAGGATTCAGCCATGTACTTGATGGTCTGATGATTAAAATAAGCACAGTGCAAAAGAGAATTGTATATATCATGTTCCAGACCCAGAAAAAAAATACAAACATTGTGGAGGTCTCAGTGTTGTATTTGTTCTATATCTTGATGCAGTTATTAACCATTAAACCTGACATGTACAAAACCATATACTGTGAATGCAGGATGAAAAAAAAATAAGAGGATTCCCTAACAGAGTACTTAAGTTCATAGATTCATAGGCTGCTACTAGGCTATCGGCCCTAGGGCCTATACAAGCCTAGCTATAACAATTCCCTGGCTATTTCTTCCCACAATATTTACTTCCCAGGACACCTGTCTACCAGGGCAACTGGCGTGATCCCCGGGGTAAATTTCCTATCTCCCATCCAGTCATCAAGGTTCCTTTTGAAGAGGGCCAAGGAGGCGCCCTGCTTGACATGTATGGGTAGTCTATTCCAGGGTATGGGGAGTCTCTGGGTCAGAAACCTATCCCTCCAGCATGTTTTGTTCATTGTGATGACAAGGTTTAGGTCCCTGGAGCATGTAACTCTGATGGATATGGATTTCTTTAAGTGTAGCATGTCCAACAGCTCTGGGTTTGACATGGCCTTGTAAGTTAAGCAGAGATCACCTCTGTATCCTCATCATGTTTGTTTTATTTGTTGTGATGAGTTTAGGTCCCTGGAGCATGTAACTCTGATGGATATAGATTTCTTTAAGTGTAGCATGTCCAACAGCTCTGGGTTTGACATGGCCTTGTAAGTTAAGCAGAGATCACCT